>NW_022992145.1:652272-780226 GCF_902827175.1 Gymnodraco acuticeps | reverse complement strand
AGGGCGAGGGCAGCGGCTCACAGAGGGCCGGGATCGAGGGCGAAGACTGCGATTCTCAGGAGGCCGGGCTCGAGGGCGAAGACCAGACAGCTCCAGAGGCCGAGCAGAGCCCGGTGTCGGCCGAACAGGAACCGGAGCCGGTGGGATAGGCCTCGGCAGGATCCCCCATGGAAGAGGACCAGGAGTCTGCAGGACAGGAGATGGCGGGGCCTCCAACGGAACAGGACATAGGGCTGGCAGGACCCCCGGCAGAAGAGTAGTCGGCGGGGCCTCCGGCGGGACAGGACACAGGGTTGGCAGGACCCCCGGCAGGAGAGTAGACGGCGGGACCCCCAACGGGACAGGACAAGGGATTGGCAGGACCCCCGGCAGAAGAGTAGTCGGCGGGACCCCCAACGGGACAGGACATAGGGTTGGCAGGACCCCCGGCAGGAGAGTAGTCGGCGGGACCCCCAACGGGACAGGACATAGGATTGGCAGGACCCCCGGCAGGAGAGTAGACGGCGGGACCTCCAACGAGACAGGACAAAGGGTTGGCAGGACCCCCGGCAGGAGAGTAGTCGGCGGGGCCTCCAACGGGACAGGACACAGGGTTGGCAGGGCCCCCGGCAGGAGAGTAGTCGGCGGGGCCTCCAACGGGACAGGACATAGGGTTGGCAGGACCCCCGGCAGGACAGTAGTTGGCGGAACCCCCAACGGGACAGGACAAGGTGCTGGCAGGATCCCCAGCGGAACCTCCAACGGGACAGGACACGGGTTTGGCAGGACCCCCGGCAGGAGAGTAGTCGGCGGGACCCCCAACGGGACAGGACACAGGGTTGGCAGGACCCCCGGCAGGAGAGTAGTCGGCGGGGCCTCCAACGGCACAGGACATAGAGCTGGCAGGACCCCCAGCGGAACCTCCAACGGGACAGGACATGGGACTTGAGTGGAGACTCGAGAGGAAACTTGAGAGTTGACTTGAGAGGGATTTTGAGAGGGGACTTGAGAAGGGACTTGAGAGGAGACTCGAGAGGTAGCTTGAGAGGAGACTTGAGAGGGACCTCGAGAGGTGACTTGAGAGTTGACTTGAGAGGGATCTCGAAAAAGGACTTGAGATGGGACTGGAAAGGGGACTCGAGATGGGACTGGAAAGGGGACTCGAGAGGTAGCTCGAGAGGAGACTTGAGAGGGAACTGGAGAGGGGACTCGAGATGGGACTAGAGAAGTGACTAGAGGTGGGACTAGAGGTGGGACTAGAGGTGGGACTAGAGAAGGGATTCGGGAAGGGACCAGAGAGGTAACTAAAGGAGGGACTGGAGAAGGGACTAGGGAAGTGACTTGAGAAAGGACTTGAGAAAGGACTTGAGTAGGGACTAGAGAAGGGACTAGAGTTGGTACTTGAGAAGTGACTAGAGAAGTGACTAGAGGTGGGACTATGGCAGCTGGGGCCAGAGCTGAGTCTGGAACCATGGCTGCTGGAGCCAGAACTGAGTCTGGAACCATGGCTGCTTGGGCCAGAACTGGGGCCGGGGCCAGAACTGGGGCTGAAACCATGGCTGCTGGGGCCTGTACTGGGGCTGTAACCATGGCTGCTGGGGGCTGAACTGGTTCTGGAACCATGGCCTTTTGGGCTCGAGCTGCTAACCTGGCCTTGCGACTCCTCTTAGGAGCCGTTTGGAGGCTCCGTGGACCTCCAAAAGCCAGACGAGTACCAGCGAATGGCTCCTGGACTGTATCAAATACTGGGTGAGAAGCAGGGGCTGACGCCAGATGGACCACGCCGATGTGTGTGGTATCAAAAAGGGAATCTGGAGACCTGGGTCTATCAGGATCGGGAAAACAAACCGTGAGGTAATCCAAAAGCCAGGCCGGTAACAATTTAACCAAATCTTGATTCCTCAGCGTAAGGTGGACTGCATCTGCCAGAGCAGCATCTCGCTGCTGAACCCTGACCGCTCCACTCCATCGATGAGCGCAGTCAGACAAAGAAAAGGTATAATCCACTAGTTCCTGCTCAAACGGACCTGCTGAGCCCATATCGTTGGTCGGTTCGTAATGTTACGGTGTGTGAAGCAGGTAGGACCCAAATGCAGATTAACGTGAAAATTCCTTTATTTCAAGGCTATACTAACAAAGACTGAACAGAACACTCACCGAGGACAAGCCAAATCACAAGACGAACCGACAAAGACAGACAGAAAAACCAGAACTTAAATACACACAAGACTAATCACAGAAACAAGACACAGGTGAGGAGGGAGGAGAAAACACAGGGACACCAGGTGAACACAATCGGGTAAATTAGACACACCAGGGAAACTAACGACCGGGAACCACAGACAGATGTAAACATGACACAACGCAGACATAAACAGGCAAGACAGGAGGTGAAGACCTTTAAAAATAAAACATGAAACAAGACAAGACAAAATACAATACAGGCAGATCGTGACACATACACACAGACAAATATACATACAAAATAAAATAAAAAGGTAACTAGATAATAACAATAATGAAATAAGTGATACAAATAAACAATGCTATTCAGCAATATTAATTAAAATAAGAAATAGTAATAATGAGTAAATAAGCATTTGGAGGGTCAAAACGTGACATTCTTTTCAGGACACACACACAGCCGAGGGATTCACAACTATATGGAGCATAGGTGGCATATCTCAATGCAAATCATCTCACGAATAGAGTAACAGTGACTGGGGGTTTATTCATAACAGAAATTAATACATAAATAGTCACAGTAATGTGATGGGAAAGCATAAGACTGTACCTCGACATGTATAGTATGAAAAAAACCAGCAAAGAGTGTCAAAAAGTCCTTCTCCACAGCTTTATAATATATATTAGCTTGTTATGGAGTGATGTATGAAGCGCAACGGCGCTGATAAAACATAGATCAAACCTGCTATTAAAGTTGGCCATCACTGCTCCTCTCTAGTCGAAGACTCCGACATGTTACCCTGCAGTGTATCCAGGAAAGATGCAGCGTCCTCCACCGATGCGAAATGCTTTTTCCCCCCGTCCTTGGTTGTGATCCGTAACCTCGCTGGATATAGGAGTGACGGTCTCAAGCCGCGTTGATAAAGTGCGGACATCACCTCCCGGTACGCCGCGTGTTGCTCCACGATCTCTGGGCAGTAGTATTCAAAGATAGCCACGGGCTTTCCCTGGAAAAACAGTTTTCCCCGCCGCTTCCGGGCCTCCTGAATGATCAGCTCTTTCGTCCTGAAATGATGGATGCGGGCTATTACCGCTCTTGGTCTTGACCCGGGACTTGGCTTGGCAGTCAGGGCTCTGTGTGCTCGGTCCAGCTCCGGAGCTGTAGTGAGGACTTGGTCACCCAGAAGCTCCACCAGCAGTCTCGAAAAAAAGTCTGTGGGACGTGCACCCTCCGGTAGGCCAGTTATCCTTATGTTATTGCGGCGGCTGCGTGACTCAAGGTCTATAGCTTTAGCCTTTAGCTTGTTGTAGCTTCCCTCCATTGCTGCGCACTTAGCCTCCAACTCTTCCATTTTGTCGCTGAGCTGATTCGCGTTAGCCTCAAGGGAGGTCAGGCGGTTACCGTGGTCTGTGACTGTCTCCTGGACAAAGTCTAATTTCACTTCCAGAGAAGTCATAGCCGACTTAAATTCCTTGGAAAGGGCGTCTCTGTGATCCTCCAGTAGCTTAACCAAGAACGGCATGCTAGCTACGGCAGTAGCAGCTGCCTCGTCTCTCTTCTCCTTTTTGCTTGTTTTTGAAGCCATTTAGCCGTTTAAACGGAAAGTAGATAGTTATGCGTACAATAAATAAAACAATTAAACAAAAATCCCCGCGTTCTTTACAGGTAAGAGGTTTAAAAGTGAGTTGTATGTTAAAAGTAGTGGGAGCTGGAGAAACACGCGTCTACTCCATTCCTCGTCGCCGGAAGTCCCCCGAAGAAGATTTTAAAGATGAAGTTTATTTTATTTTCCTGACTAGAATTTTAGAAGCAGGACGTCAACTAGACAAAAGAGATTTTACAATGTAGTTGTACTACTTTTAATGAAGTAAAGAATCTTGGTAGATTAATGAAGCTTAGCGCAAGTTCAGACAGGAAGACCTATCACTCCGTATCGCACGTCATGGCAATACTCGCTCCCTTCACTAGATGACAGGGAGCGCCACTCCTTAGCTAACCTATCACTTCCCTCCAATCACAAGCCTAATCATCGCACCTGCTAATCCCTCTATATATATGCTCTCCCCTTTTCTATCAGCTGTCTTCCAGGTGTCAACGCGCAACCCTCCTCCACCCCTTCACCTCCCGCTTCCAACTCTGGGCCAAGCTTAACCTTCTCCCTTCCAACCGGACCTAACCACTTATCACCACCACCAGTGTCTAGACCAGGGGGGATTCATCGGAAACGGTTATTTCCCTTCCCGAATGATATCCTACAAAACCTGGGCCTAATCGCCAAAACACCTTTTCATTCACTTGTTATAAATTGTCATCATTATGTTTCATTTATATAATGTGACCGATAATAAACATGTATTCCATACATCACGTCTCTCCTGATTGAACTACCATTAGTTTGTTTTAACATTCACATGTTTCAGCATTCCTGACCATATAGACACTCAGCCATTTTGTAACCCGTTGGGGGAGAGATTTAAATTGAGTTTTTCTCTAGTAGCTGATTTGCTGTGATTACAGCAGCACTGGATAGTTGTGCGCCACCTTTGGGTTGTACTCAGACATCTGATTATTATGTCACACATACTAATCTTGACATATAAACTAGCTATGGGTAAAACGTGTGGTTGTTATACCATTATTATCATGAACGGAAAATAAATAGGGAAATAGTATCTGGTTAAAGATGAATGGATTTCATATCCTAGAGAGGGTTAGTTATATTGTGAATACTTCACAAGGTATTTACTAATGTATTTTGAAGAACAAATAACAAAGACACAAGTCCAGTTTTGTTTTTAGATTAAATTGTCCATTACCAAAACTGTTCACCTTAGGTCTAGCTTTAGACTTTGATAGTAAATAAGTACTTAGGCTTATTTTTATACATCTGACATTTTTAAAATATGTTGGCTATTCACTAGATAGACATTTGTTAAGAACATTTCTGAAGATTGAATATGTGTTCCATTTCTAAATATTCCTATTTAAAAAGTAATTTTAGAGTAAAGAAGGCTGATGCTGAAATTGGAAAGAATGTGGGGCCTTCAATCACCCATTGTAATGGTGCATATTATTGACGACCAATAGAGAGAAGGGGTCACTCGACCCACCCTGCAGTGGTTTTTAAAATCTTACTTGCAGCTTCACAGGGAGCGCACAGCACCAGATTATGAGTTTAAAAGACAAGCGTCACCACCTCATAATGGAGATCCATATAATTAGTAATGACCTGACATTTAGAGATGTTAAAGAGTAAAAACATATCTACCATAAGTTATAATTCCTAAATTCAACTACAAACCATTGATGAAATGACTTCTGTTTTTAAATCCTTGATAAAGGAAGGAGTGATTGTTACATATTCGGACACCCAAGGTTCCACGCACTGTTAAAGAGGTTAACATTGTTCTTTAAGTGGACCAGAATTGAAGATAAATCAATATGAGTTATGAAATACATGGCAGAGCTTTACAGATCCTAATAATGTTTTGACTCAAGAAAATAATTATATGCATACGTTTCTGAAATAGATCTATTAGACATTTTAATATAGATTAGGTGTTAATAAACTGCAGTAGTAGTACTATGAGGAAGTGACATTTTTGGCTAACACATTTCAGGGAATGTGGGAAACAGCTGTCCCAATGAAAAGTTAGAGATATCTGGAAAAGTATAGTTGTAATTGTGAATGAATAAATGATGGCGCTCCATATATGACAGATTTTTGTAGACAAAGGATACTGGCCTATGCTGAAATATCAAAGTATCTGCAGAGCATGACACGTGGCAAAAAAGACTGAGACCAAATGACCTTTGACCGACAGTGTTACTTGAGAAAAGCAATGTCAATGACTGACTCTGGGGTGTACCTGACCAAACTTGACTTTACAACCTGACAGTGTGAGTGTGAATGTATGTCTGCATGTGATCAGTGTAACTGCATGATTTAAAACAATGACTAATCAAGCATTTTTTTGGACTAAACCACACTTGTGACCCGTTTCTAATCTACTTGATGATATTTGACTCCCACAGGAGCACTCAAAGAAATAACTCATTGGATTAACTCAATTTTATTGTTGGCAGGTTTTCCATCCAATAAATATATGTGGCACAAACTCAAACTAATGGCATCCATGCAGTATAATGTAAATGAGTTAGTCCAACTCAAATTTTTCAAATAGAGTTTAAGTAAAATGATAACATTACCTTTATGAATTTAAATAATGCTAGTCCACCTAAATCCTATTTAATTAATTGAAAATGAAATAATGAGGTTAAATATAATTTAATAAAAATGTGTTACACATGATAGAAAACATGGTTTAGTTTTTTTTATTTTTAAATTCACATTATTCAAAACAATCCTCCATTCAATACAGTCTTTTTAAAATGAATGAATTCACACTGAAAGATGAAAAACATTTCTGAAAGATAATACCATTTTTAAAATGGCAGAGAAATGGAACTCCTATAATTAACTTACAAATCTCCCTTTGCCAAATACAATGAATACAATATAACAGGGGTATGCACTGCTCTTCTAACAGGACAATAACACATAACATAAAGAGTGCACTGCAAACACCAACATATGGAAATAGTGTTACAGTGTGTTGAAACAAATACAGAAAAGCACAGAACAAATGATTGATATAACGGCTCAATCTGCTCTGACTAGGAAACTCGTGAATAAAATGACAACAATGAACTCATGAGTCACTTCTTTTTCACATTTCAATCGAACAACTTGATCTTCAGACTTTCGATTTTACCATTCAGCTTGTGCCCATCCAGATTCATCACTACCTTCTGCATGAACTCGAAGGTGTGTTTGAGGTTGTCCGGAAAGCTCAAATCCAGGGCATAAATAAGTCCCAATAGCATGACAAACCCCACAATCACGCTGCCCAAGTTGTCCATGACTATATTGCCTTCGATGACAATTCCCACGTCCTCTGGCTGCCCATCCACATCTCTTTGAAGTGTGTATATGCCCATGACTGTGTTTGCCATGTCCCTCTTGGCATCTTCAGAGGCAGAGGCCTGAACAAAGACACAAACATACAACATATGTGTTAACTAAAACCTGAATTACTACATTTTATAGAAGCAGATTTACTTATGTGGCTCTCCTAATTGATCAAAACAGTTTTAGACTAACCCTCTGGTATCACTCAAATGTACTACCCTATTTGGCCACTCAGGATAAAAATGTCCACTTTCAAAAACTTGAATGATAAAATGATATGATACAAATATTATATTTAAATATTTTTCCCCCACACTTTTTGGGAAGTGTGGGAACATTTTTTAAATGGACAATTAGGGTAATTTGTACAGTGTATTCGAGACCGATTAGAAAAATTGAAATTCCAAAAAGTATCTAGAAAAAACACAAAATCATTATAGCCAAATCTGATGTGAAAAATTACCAATTTGGACAAAAATGTCCGAGTGATACCAGAGAAGGTTAGGACCTCCAACACAGAACTCAATTAAGCTTGTAAGAAAATGTTTGCATAAATAAGTTATAAAGATATATTCCTGTATGTTCTGTTTGATTATCAACTTTATCTTATTTATTAATTCAGGTATTATTTGTTTACGTCCCTACTTAATAATGTAATTTGTTGTTATTCCTGTAGTTAATTATGCATTTACCTACTTATTTCGATATGTATTTGATTATTTATTCTTTAATAATTTATTTCCTTGATTTATGTGATTATGTAATTATTCCTTTAACAATTTAGTAATTGCTGCATTCACATACCTTTTTAAACATGAATCTATTGATTAATATATTTCAGCATTTATTTATTATTTTATTTATGTATTTATTCAATTATTTATAAGTTCTTACATATGTATTCATGTCCATATTTATTTATTCATTTATAGATGTATTTATATATAAATGTAAATATTTATTTCAGCATTCATTTATTATTTGTATTTATTTCCAGATATATTCATGTTTTAATTCACATTTGTATTTATCAATTGTATTCCTATGTTAATTTATAGATGTATTTATATCTGTATAAATGTATTAATTCACTTTTTTCTATATTTATTTTAACACTTGCCCGATGAAATTACTTCTGTATCTATTTATTATTATTTTTTTATTTCTGTATTTATTCATTCTTACATATATTCATTCCTATATTAATGTATAGATTTATTTATTTCTGCATGTATTTATGATATGTGATAAGATATTTAGATGTAAGCAGGGATAGGGTTGTGTGCCATATAATTTTCTTATTATAAATGTAAGTAATGGTGGTTATAATTGTGGGTAACACTGTTAACCAATACATTGAAAACATATTGTGATAAACATACCTGATACTCCTTAAAAAAAGAGTCTGGATCCTCGTTGAGGTAGATCGCGATGCTTCGCAGGATGCACCCCCTCTTGATGTGGATGTTTTCAAACTAAAGCAGGGGCGATAAATCAAAGACAATTAAGCACAATGCATGTGCAACAGAGCAGGTAGTTTACAACGTAGAGGGCTGTATCTGTCGTGTGTGTCCCTAAGCAGGACTCCTTACACCTACATTTCCACAATAAGCTATTGCCTTAAAAACACTATAAAAGCAGACAATTTCTTAAATGTGTTCATATGATCATGGACAAAAACAATACAGTGAAAAACGAGGTTCTCTGCATTTATACTAACCGAATCTGATATTGCAAGGGCTTCCTTGATTTTGTGCCCCTTCACTCCTCCTTTGGTCTTGAAGATCTTCAAGAGCTTGTCTGAGAAGTGGTCCAGCTGCCACATGAACTTTGATTGAAGTGGTGATGTTGTGATCCTCAAAAACTCCGCATTCACCTTAAAAATATTATTAACAAGCACAATACAACCAATTGTTACTTGTTTATTAGAATCACAACCATGCAAGGATGTAGACATGAATCACAAAAGACAATAATAAAAGACTGTCAACAAATACAAATATTTACTTACTTCACTCTGCTGAAACAGAGCAGGCCATCTGCATTTGAAGTCCCCTATCAAAGGCCTTTGCTCCACAATCTCAAGGCGTCTGTGGGAGAAGGTTTTTTCCATTTTTGCTTTTATCACCACTTCATTGTCACGCTTTTTCAGTTCTGACAATAAGGCAATTCTCTCGTTCTCCAAGCTTTCTGTGGTTTCGCCTTTTGGGTGCAGAGGAATGTAGTTTATTTCAGCTTTTCTTGTTTTTTTTATGTTTGCTGCAGCTTTGCCTTGGCCTGTTTTCTTGTGCTTTAAGGAGTTCACAAGGATTTCAGGATGTCCAAGACGGCCAAGCTTTGTACGATAGTTTTGCATTTTGTACTTAAGAGACTGTTTCCACCCCCCAAATCCTGTCTTGGATCCTAGCTGCCCCAAACAAGGGTGGGCCCTCGTCAACGCTGCAGCTACCTCTTCACACTGATAGTCTTTCGGATATTTTGTGAATTTGATCATTTCTTGGGCTAGGCCATCAAGAATGACTCCTTTCAGCTTTAGGCCAGGCTGGAAGTATGTACCAGTTGTCTCAAACTCTGCATTCTTTAGATGAAGCTCAAATTCAGCCTCGTAGGTGAGCTTAGGAACCACAAAAACTGTGGGCCAGGATAACAATTGTGAGGCCTGAGCTTCAGGGGATGGATGCGGGGTTGACGTATACACCATATCATCACTGCAGCATGAGGCTATTGATGATTCAGGGATTAGAGGCTCTGAGCTTCCAGTAATTGAGGTCTTATCAAATGAGTCAACTGTGTACAAAGTGATGGAGGGCTCAATATTTGACAATATAGGAGAGTAAATTACTTTCAGTGTGCTTTTATCCTGAATTTCAGACACTGATGTAAGATTCATGAACTCGTTAAAGTCAACATCCATGTATTGCAGACGGAAGTCCTCTTTCAATTGAAGAGATGTCTTGACAAATGTGTGCAGTTCTTCAACTGTTGCTGGGATTCCCGAATCCAGGGTCAGTTTTCTAGAGTCAGACTGGTCGGCAAAGATGATGCGCAGAAGCGCCCGACCTGCCATTATGGAACACCTTTTAATCTAGAGCAGAAACAAGGTGAAAGAAACACATTAGGATTATATCAAAGATGAACATAAAAATGGTTTTACAGTTTTTGTCAGAGCCTGCTATCCAGAGCTCAGACTATTTAGGTTTAAAAATGATACTCACCTTTAACAATGATGAATCTTTTCAACATTACCATGCGCAAACTCCCAACCATGTAGTCAACAAGGGGATAGGGGTCTACCAAGTCAGCAAGCTCAATAACGGCAACCTCTGTATTGGGCGAGGCAGACAGCTCAAAAGCACCATAATGCTCTCTGTACCAAGCACATGCGTCTTTTACCAGAAAACACAACTTCTCCTTAACAATGCAAAGTTTAATGATCTCATGGAATTTAGGCAGTCCATCTGCAGATCCGTGTACAATAATCATCCCCTCGCAGTAACGTATACCCAAGCTAGACACATTGTTTGCCATATGAACCTCAGTCACATCTGGGAAACTTTGTTTCAGTGTAGACACGACTCCCTCATTAAGGACATCAACAGGCAATGTGTTCAATGACAATAACGTTAAATCGAATGTAATATAATCTAATGATCTCCATTATCCAGTATTCAATGCTAACCGTATCTAGCAAGCTAGCTAACAAACCAGTTATCCAGCTAGCTAGCTTGCTGCTTTACCTCGTGCACTTGAATTACTCTTTGCATTTTTTGGTTGAATTTAAACTGAATTTCGGTGTACTGTGTTCAATGACAATAACGTGACATCTAATTTAATATAATCTAATGATCTCTACTATCCAGTATTCAATGCTAACCATATCTAGCAAGCTAGCTAGCTTGCTGTTTAGACCCAACTAAAAACGGAGCAAAATATAACACGGTGGTTTCAAATATTCTTGTCGATATAATGAAAAGGCATTAGGCCTACTTGGAAACAGGGAACATTCTAAACTACTAGAAAAAACAAATACTTACCAAATAATAGACTTTCCACCGTCAGTTTCCCCAGTCAGTTTCCAGTCAGTGTTAGACAAAAGGCGGCAAATGACAGAACGGATCTTGTGCATGCGCAAAGGTGATGTGCAAAGGGGCGGTCCCAAATGAAAACAATTCATTTTGAGTTGCTCTGTCTTAAATACATGTAATAAGTGAATTGATTAATGTAATTTGTGTTACACTAATGAACTATACTTAGGTTTATTTCTTAAATAAAAATATTTAAGTAAAGTGAAACAATTATTAATGTGTCAAGTCTAAGAAGGGCTTGAATCGTTTTTTTGAGTGAGGTGGCGGTTTGCAAAATGTGAAGCTCAAACAAAAAAATGAAGATTCTGTTCCTTTTAGGACTGAAAGATGGAGAGAAACACTTATTTTCACTTATTTTTACTGTGGAAAATAATGGATGTACATTTGTGAATAATGTTTGAAAAGTCATTAGGACTAAGACACAGTTTCAGAGCCGTCTATCACCCCAATCTCAGGGAAAGGTAGAAACGATGAACCAGAACATCAAACATAAACTCAGAAAAGCATATGAGGAGACAGGCAGGAAATGGTTAGACGCCTTGCCTCTGGCCCTTATGTTAATCAGGAGCTCTATTAACCGAGGGACAGGTTTCTCCCCATTTGAGCTGACCCATGGCCATCAGTTCCCGGGCCCAGGAGCACTGAGCGTAGGAAAGGAAGAGGTCATGAGTTTGAAACCTTATTTCCAGTAACTTGAGGGGTGGGTATCAGATTTCTCCACACAGGTTGCTGACGCCAAAGGGGGACCCGAGAAACACGAGGCCAACATAGCAGAGTTCGTCTGGCTGAAGGTCATCAGGCCTACGTGGCTCAACCCTAGGTTCTCCGGCCCCTACTGAGTCACCCAGAGGACATCCCATGCTGTCCGCCTAGAAGGAAAGGGGGACAACTGGTACCACTGTAGCCAGTGTGCGGCGGGGAAACCTCCTGCTAGGACCCTAGACAACATCGGGACGGACGTGGCCCTCGCAGAGGAAGTCGACTCGGAAGCCGCCATCAGCGGACAGGAGGAGATGGACCCCGAGGACATCCCTTCAGCAGACAACTCTGAAGCGGCCATCAGCGGACAGGAGGAGAAGGACCCCGAGGACATCCCTCCAGCAGACGGCCCAGATGCTGCCGTCAGCGGGCTGGGGGACATCACGAGGAAGCAGAGGAGTCTACTTCTCTCTGATCAGATTCATCAGATCCATCATTGAAGGAAAAGCTGCCCCTCCCCCTCCGTACCAAATGCCCTTGTTGGTGTATTCCCCTGAGGGGGAGGAGGACCCTGATGATTCACCAACACAAGGATACTGCTTTCTACAAAGGTTATCCCCTCTAATATTTCCTTCACTACCATGGAAAGTTGTGTTATGTCTCCATGAAGGTTTCAAGTACTCTAAATCCCAGCTTCTGATGGATTTGTATAATGTTGGGGGACAGACACAGTGGAAAAGAATGACAGAAGTTATGTTTCAAATGCCTTGTTTAAGTTGATCTCTTGAAATGAGATCAAAAGGGGGAATTGAAGTAAAGTGTTATAGCAGAAAGTTTAATACAGCGTATTTCTGGTCTATTCATTTTAATATGTCACCTGATATATAAGAAGTGTGTTTTTATGTATTCATGTGTATACTTAATTACTTACTGTGTTAAATAGTAGCAGTCTGTATAACAAGAAGCTTGAAATATGAGAAGTGAAACCTTTGTATTTGGAGTAGTGGAGCAACAGCTCAAATCTCTGGAATGCTGCAGGATAAAATGAGTGTGCGTTACACATGCTAAGGGAAATGAGTGTGCGTTCTCTATATATGTTTATGTAAAGTTCTACTATTTCACTGCTTGAGAGCAGAGGTAATGTTTTCCTCGTTATTATTAATATTACGGTAATTTACATGTATTGCTTGTATTGGCCAACTATAAACAACTATATTTTAGACATATCTTAAAAGAGGTGTGGGTTAAACTGATGGGGGAGGGGGAGCAGAGAGGGAACTCTATGCAAGAAGGGGGGTGTGTGTCCAAACTGCAAGAATGTGAGACAGCGAACACCAGATGTGTTTGTTTTGCCCTCAAACTGAAGAGACTATTTTTTCTGGGCTGCCTCCTGGCTGGCTCGCGCTGATTCGCTCCGACAGCCCATTGTTTTTATATCTCCCAATGGATGGGCCCTATGGGAGGAGCATCAAACACAACTCCTCCCCGTTGTTCTTACATGTATGCTGTTGTGTGTTTTGTTCGGCCTCTTTTTTCCTCATGCCGTCAAGATGGTAAGTTCTCCCGGCATTGGGAACAGAGCAGGGGATCCCCCTTTAAAGTGTATTGTATTGTTGTTTACCATTAAAGCAGATTATTGTTTAACCCTTTATCTGGTGCTTTGAATTCCTTCTTTTATAAATCTGAGATGCTCATCAAAGAACATGCGGAGCCGAGGTGGGTTTCAGACCACTCCTTGCTCCAACAAAAGGGCCAGTTTACGAGCCTTCTCCTAAACAGAGACAGGAAGAGAGCTGGTGTGAGATGCAGCGTGTGGAGGCCCCCTCGCAGCCTTTTCGGACCGGGCCCCTCTTGGGTTGCTTCACGGGCAACGGCGGCAAGGACTCTGACGTGGCTCGTCACCATGACAACCACAGCACATCCAGAGCATGTCGCGCGCTCTCAGAGTATTACTCAGAGTGGCGACGCGCGTGTTCGATGGACAGATGGATAATAATAAGCAGCAAGGCTCACCGGTTAAGCTGGCTGCCCCTAACCTGTCGGTTAAAGGCAGCATGGCTCGCTGCATAAACCGGCTGTCTTTAAAACCTATTGGCTTTTAAGCAGCTCGGACAGCTCTCCTCCAGCGCGTCACACCCCGCGGGGCAGTGACAGCCCTCACCATGATGCAGCTGTTAGGCATGATATCAGCTGGTCACGTGGTGATCCCCCTGGGTCTCCTTCACAGTGAGGAGACTTCCAGAGGTGGTTTATTCGCCTGTGTATCGACCCCGTGCGTCAGAGGAGACGCATGGTGTACATTCCTCCTTCCGTGGGTTTGGATTTAACCTACTGGAAACATCTCCACGTCAGTGGGGGTGCCCCTGAGCAGAGTGACGTCACACACTGCAGTGTTCACAGACGCATCTCTCACAGGCTGAGTAACGGGCATGTCGCAGGCAGTGGGGGGACAGTGGCCGGGTCACATGTCTCTCCATATAAACGTGCTGGAATTACTCTATGGAAAGTAATCCAGCACTTCGCCCTGTTGCTGTACAATCAACATGTGTTGATTCGAACAGACAACAAAGCAACGGCGGCCTACATAAATCGTCAGTGTACATCCTACACAGCCAAATGGACAATGTTCCGTTTGGTGTTTAGGGAAAAGCCTGGACCCCGTTACGGGCCCCCTGCCTCGTGCTGTCGTTCCTCCAGCTGTTGCTGGACAGGAATTGGCTTATAGCACTGTCAAAACATATGCTGCTGCCATTTCATCTTGCCACGTAGATTGGTGTCAGCACAATGTTTAGTCACCCTCTGACAAAACGTTTTCTACGGGGAGCACAGAGACTCAGACCTGTGTCACGCGCTAAAGTAAACAGATATTGTTCTAAACTGTATTAAAGTAAACAGGTATTATCTTGAACTGTATTGAGGTGAACATGTATTATTTGGGACTATTTTAAAGTAATCCTATATATATAAACTTTCTCACACTTACACTCAATGACCCAGATACCCTGCTACACACACATACACCTCTTTACATCAGCAGACATACACCTCCTCTCACCAGCACACACACATGTTCTTTTCAAGGTTCTTTCTGGGGCCAATATAATCTCAAGCACCAATATATCTGTGTACAATGTTTGATACCAATATATCTGTGTACAATGTTTGATTGTTTGGGAAGGAATAGTTTGTGTGAAATCTTCCTTGGGAAATTAAAGGAGTGAAGTTAGGTGGAAGATAAGGATTGACTCTGCCTTTGTCTACTCACGCTCTGTTCAGAAGTAATGTACCAATATATCTGTGTACAATGTTTGGTTGTCTGGGAAATAATAGAGTTTGTGTGAAATCTTCCTTGGGAAATTAAAGGAGTGAACTCAGGTGCAAGAAGGAAGTGAAGTGACTCTCCGCCCCAAATATGTCTATATATACTGTTGTTTATTCATGCAAAAGGCCCCCTGTTTCTGACTGGCTGGTCCCGATATCTGTATCGCACGGCGGTAGAGCGGGGAGCCCGGAGTGCTCTGTTACAGGGCACTCTGTATTTCGTATTGTGTTTTTTACCATTAAAATCAGATTGTTGTTATAACTTTTATGCCGGTGTTTTTAACTTCTTTTATTAATCTGACCAGGCTCATCTAACGGACGGCGCGGAGCAGAGGTGGGCTTTAAGCCACCACTACTGTGTTTGCTTCTACAGCGCTTTCGCGCCTCAATGGGTTTTGGCTTTAGTGTTACGCACACTGAGTAAAGCTCCATTTGAACCTTTAGATCAGGTTCCCCTGAAGTTTTTGTCAGCCAAAGTAGCTCTGCTCTTGGCTCTGACATCAGCTAAAAGGGTGAGTGATTTGTCTGCTCTCTCTGTGGCTCCGTCATGTCTCCGGATCCAAGGAGATGGCAGTTCAGCTGTTTTGCGCCCTAACCCGGTCTTTTATGCCAAAGGTCATCACAAGCTCGCTTAGATCGAGAGTGATACCTTTGGATGGCTTTTTTCCTCCTCCTCTGTCCCGTGCGCACGCTGTCATGCTATATTGCACGCACGGCTGCTTTACGCAGCTCGTCTGTTTGTGCATTACAGAGAGCGCTCGTTAGGGCAGCCTCTGTCTGCACAACGCCTGTCACACTGGCTGTGTGAGGCTGTGTCACAGGCGTATGTCTCCTCTGGGGTGGATCCCCCGGAGAACATCAAAGCGCACAGTACCAGAGGATTTTCCTCCTCTACGGCGTTGCACGGAGGAATGACAGTGCAAGACATTTGCACTGCTGCATCTTGGTCTTCCCCTGTTCTTTTATTCGTTTGTATTTGAGGGATGTCTCCCATTCCTCTCTGACACACTCAGTACTGAGTGTCTTGTCAGAGTGAGTAATGTCGGGGACTCAACTGCGTGCCCTCTCTCCTGCCTGTCGGCACTTAGAGAGCTGCCCTTTTTATTACGCATGGCGAAATGGACATGGGTTATTAACTGAGTAGGTGTGTTTTGTGCTTCTGGTAACGGACGGACCAGTGGGGCGTAGACTACATCCTGCTTCGCCCTTAACCCAATAGCGATAGCCTTAGAGGGCGAAGCCATATACGATATAGAACTGGGATTACGTACTGTAACCCAGTTTCTATGAGTATAGGCGCAGCCCTCTAAGGTTCGGGCCCCACTGGCTCCGCGAATAGCTGAAGAAAAGCTGTTTGTGTGGGAGTAGATTGTGGGGACTACTTCCTATTTATACGGAAGTGAGCCCGGATGTGGGGCCCACGTTATAGGTGGCCGTGGATTAAGTCTGTCAGTGCTGCACACGTGCAGTGGGGATTACCCAATAGCGATAGCCTTAGAGGGCTGCGCCTATACTCATATAAACTGGGTTACAGTACGTAACCCCAGTTCCTACAGTTTGGCTAACTATCTGTCAAATCATCTCTTTGAGTCACTTGTTTCAACCATTTATGTTTAATAGTTCTTTCTTGTTTCCTTTTTTGCATCTTTTTATTTCACAATAGTGTACAACACCATGCACAATTTGATGTACATTTTAGTGTCACAGCACACTCTTTTTCTTGTTTTCTAATAAAAGTTTTTCATTTTTCAAAATTAGATGAGGAACTGTACAATATTTTCACATGCCAGTAGTCAATTTTGTAAAACCCTGAGAATCAATAACTTAAACAGGTTTAACATTAACAAGCAGATTGACTGGTATGATATCACTATATCATGATCTGTCTGTTTCCTATTTTATTTAGAAAATTGTCCATCCCCTGTCATGTCTGTTTTTACTTCCTGTCTCTGTGTTTTCCCTCCTGTTAATTACCCGATTGTGTTCACCTGATGCTCCTGTGCTTTTTTGCCCTTCCCAGCTGTGTCTTGTCCATGTGATTAGTTCTGCATGTGTTTACATTCTGGCTTCCTCTCATTGTTTGTTGGATCCTTACATTTGGGTCCACACTGCTTTGCTCTTGTATGACAGGGGCCATGTCTCATTTAAAAGATTTCCCCTCCTCGACTCCTCGGTCCTCCGGTAGTGACCCGGAAATGAATTTCAGCGTGCCATGTTGAAGGACATCTCATTTCTCTAAATGCACTTTGAGGACCGAGGATCGAGGAGGCTCTCTGGAGGAGCTATGATCGAGGATACACTGATGGGTCCTCCTCGGATGCATTTCCGGCCACAGAGATGTTTCAAAGAGTCGTGACGCACGGCCGGACTTATCTCAGCCAATGACAGCTCTGCATGCATCCCCTGGATATTATTTTATTAACTGCTTGAATCAGACACGATGTTTACAGTGAGAACAGCTGTGAGGTCCGTGCAGAAAGCAGAGCAGTGTGTAAAATATATATCACTCAGTATAACAGGCCTACATTACTCTCTCTATTTATTTGCTTTAGTTTAGTAGATATCTACAAACAAAGAGTCAATATTTTTCTAAAACCATTTAGTGCTTCACATAATAAAATACACAACGGCTATAGCCTGATTATGCTTTAGGAGCTGTAGGTGTGTGTGTGGTACAGTGTGTGCGTAGATGCAGCGAACAGACAGGTATCAGTTGGTTTGGTGTCCTCTGCTTACTTTTAATACCTGTAAATACAACTTTTAGCCCGTAATTTATTTTCCTCATTGTAGCGACCAGAGGGGGGGGGGGCAGAGTCCTGCACGGGTCTGATTTTCAAGACCCGCTCCCGTCCCGCACCCGCGAAGTGCAATACCGAACCCGCCCCGCTACCCGCACATATTGCCAATTAGTTCCGCAACCCGACCCGACCCGTCGGCACAAGATCCGCAACCCGACCCGAACCCGCATAGCCTATGAGCAGTGAAAACGTGCAATTATTAACACACGCAGTTGCATATTTGTCTCAAAAAGCGTGGGATGTTGGTTATTTCCTCCATCTAGGAAGACACCAAAAGCCTCCCAGACGTTGGATTTCGCTCTTGAGGAAGTGTTATTGAAAATGCTGTATTCTCCGCTAGAGAGCTTCACCTCAGCCATTTCGAATGTGGCGCGCACAGCAGCAGATTGATGCGCTGCAGAGGTTATGATTATGCGCGGTCCCGCGGGGGAGAGGTCTGAAGATTTAAACATTAAACTAAATTACTATTATTTTAATATATTTATTATGCAACACCCGCGACCCGACCCGCATCATCTTTGTTTTACCCAGAACCGAACCCGGAAAAAAGTGTTTGAAAAAATACCACCCGCGAATCACCTTTTTTGCGGGTCACCCGTCGGGTACCCGCGGGTACCCGACCCGATGCAGGACTCTGGGGGGGGGGGATATATCAGGGTTGCCAACTCTCACGCATCTGGCGTGTGACACACGCTTTCACTCTCAATCTCACGCTGCCCAAACTATTCTCACGTCAAAAAACAAGAATACCGAAGACTAGAAACGGTTTTGAAAACTTTTGTCAGGTAGTGATCGTCTTCTCAATAGAACATCTTTGATAATGTCTTCTGGCCAATCAGAATCAAGATAACGGCGTGGTGTTGTTGCAGGAAGTCCCCACGGAGAATACTTTTGCTGTAGTACATCTCTATATGTCGATACAACATTACGTGTTGATAGAAATCAACACGTATTGAAATAAGACCCCACGGTTTGATGATTGATAGGTGTGTGGGCTGTCTTTCATTTTGACACACAGAACAATGGGGGCTATCCACCCTTATCCACAATGTAAAGTCATTCACAGCCTCTTCCCTCTTCTCTCTGTGAGGAGCAGCAGGTTCAGCTTTCAGAACAAAGTAACAAAAAACTAAAATGGCATTCATTTTTTTAAATATGTCGTGTAGTAATAGATTTATTCATTTTTCTTTTCAAGAGAGTACCAGAATGTGTATTTTATGTTAGTATTTCAAAAAATCTCCTGGGGGAGAATCCCCCCAGACCCCCCTGCAGGGGTTGGGCTTTCAGCATGTCAACTCTTTCACCTGTAGGGAAATTGCAGGATTGGCTCCAGGTCGCCCTTTTTATTTACTACAAGACAAATGTGCCTTTTTATTTCAGACAGTTCAATTTGGATTGAGACAGGGAAATAATCTAAACCCCACGCGTGGCGTTTCACTGTCAAGGGGAGCGTGTATGTAATTACAATGCAAATACTGACTTGAGCTCCACCACTGTATGGGTTAGCCCTACCATAGATTACCCAACAAAAATACTCTCTCGCAACTGCCGACCCGTATTGCGCAAGCGCAGATCTAAGATCCAGTAGAAATTATAAAAAAGTAAAAGTCTGCTGCTTATTGTTCTACTAGGCCAAAATAGAGTGTGTTAATTAATATGTTTGGCAGTTTGGAGTAAGTCTGTAGATTTGTTTGTGTGTGTGTGTTTCATGTATAGGCCTCTCACGATAATTAATTTTGTTGGATACATTTTCCCGGAAATTATCGCGATAAACGATAATATTGTCGGCACCGTTGTATGACCATTTTAGACCACTGACATAATCATAATATATAATAATAATTCAAGTACATCCTTTCAAACTGCTAGTCACATCCTCATGTAAATGGCAATTTATCGAGTTCATTTTTATTTATCGTACGATAAGTCAATTAATTGCTTATCAGGCACACAATAAAACAGTGGAAACAAACATGTGTTTGACTTTCATCAGTGAATGAAACGTTGTGCCCTTTATAGTCTGTGTCCAATATTGTGTATTTGTATATATTGTATATATCCTATATATATGCTAAGGTCCCGCTGCTGACACGATAGCAGTCATTTCGTGCGCATATGTGTAATTAAACCCATGATATCAAAATCTCCCTCCAGCCAGGTACCCAAAGTTGGCAACCCTGGATATATCCAGTCTCTGATAGTGTTACATTATTATGAGAGTGCTCTCATACTTGTTTGATTCTGAAATTGTATATATTTATATTAGGGCTGTCAAACGATTACAATTTTTAATCAGATTAATCACAGCTTAAACATTTATTAATCATGATTAATCACCATTCGAACTATGTCCAAAATATGCCATTTATTTATGTATATTGTTGTGGGAATGGAAAGATAAATGAAAGAAGGCGGATATATCCATTTAACATACAGTATCTATGTTTATTATAATATTGTTCTGTGTGTCAAAATGAAAGATAGCCCACACACCTATCAATCATCAAACCGTGGGGTCTTAATTCATTACGTGTTGATTTCTATCAACGGGGGAGTACTCCAGGAAAGTCGACAGAGGGGGGGGGGGCTAGTGGAGTACTTCGTGACGCAGTGCTCCAGTGAAGGGGGGGGGAGTCTCCCTCCGCAGCCGGCTGGCGTAGTTTTGGCACAATTCCGTTGTACAGACCGACGTTAACAGCAGCCCTGTCTGTGCACACGGAGACCGACTCTGTCGTCCGGTGATCTAACCGCCTTCTGGAAAAGCTTCACAAGTACGTCGGTACGCAAATGCGCTTTGTGACACAAGTGACGGTACGCATTTCAGATTACGCACATAACCTGCGTACCAGTTATGTGCACCCCTGTACTACAGCAAAAGTATTCTCCGTCGGGACTTCCTGCAACAACACCACGCCGTTATCTTGATTCTGATTGGCCAGAAGACATTATCAAAGATGTTCTATTGAGAAGACGATCACTACGTGACAAAAGTTTTCAAAACCGTGGCTACTGAAATCAATCTTACTAACTGCTGTCTGTGCAATTTACTCCGCGAGTTGGCAGACTTCATTTTGCTTACTTTAACATCATTTTTCATGGTGGGGCTAAGCCATTTCTTGGTATGGGCAGGCCCGGACTGGCCATCGGGAGCACCGGGAGGTTTCCCGATGGCCTGGCCTGCTAAGTGGCCTGCTGGCCTGAGGATTTGTTTTATGTATGTATTGTGAACGCAATGCTGCGCAAATGTGGGTCTGACTCTGCCTCACAGAGGGTGACTGGCTGTACATGATGTGGCCTGCCGACATGGCCACTTTCATACAGACCATACACTAATGCCGTCGATTGGTCTCTGTGTGTCATTCAAGCTCGGGAGGGTGTGTGTATGTGTGGCGCGAGCGAGAGAGAGAAAGCGCGTGCACCGGTTACGTGTAGGCTATTGTTGTTGTTAGCATCTGGTGCTAGCTAGCTGCGCTAACGGATATAAGGAGCTGTTTCAACAACAAGGTGGAGGAGAGTCCTCTCCTGTCAGACTGAGAGACTGATAACTACAGCTCAGGTGAGGTAAAGGACTGCTGAGTGTTTAGATAGTTAACTTAGTTCTCAGTGGGTCTCACGGTTTGGTCACCATTCATGTAAACACATATTTCCATTTGAGGGGGTAGTGATTAGTAAAATATAGATGAATAATAATAAAAAAACGTTAACTAGGTGAAAAAATGTAAGATAAACTTTAAAAACTTGTTGAGAGCTAAAACTAGTCTTTGCTGCTGCCTCAAAGAGGAGCAGAGGGGGGAGACAGGAGAGGCTGATTCAGGAGCACAGACACACTCACAACTATAAATGAACCAAAAACAAATAAATAAACAAGTTTCAATGTTTTTTCATATTGGATATGGTATGTTATTGGTTATGGCCATGTTCTTATGATTTTATGATTATTTAAATGTATACAGTTCTGTTTCATATAGGTGTAGTCTCTCTCTTTATTTCCCCCTCAAAATGCACCAGATTGATGCATTTAGGTCCAACATTAAAAAAAAAATCTTACCCCCGGACCCCCCTATAGGATTTGAGGTCCACCCCCACTTAAAATATGTTCACATGAATAGGTTCCTAAATAGATTTGCACATTTTTTAAAATAGTAACCCATCTCCATATGTTTATTTTTTGGTAGTAGATTTAGAGGGCTATAACTATGGGCAGCAACGCTGTAAATATTGACAAATAAATCCAGCAAAATGCCACAAAAAACTGGTAGTAGCCTGGCTGGGTGTATAATTCCCGGCCTGACTTATTGTCCCAGTCCGACCCTGGGTATGGGTGTAGCCTACCCCAGCCATACCCTGGCGCTGCCACTGGTGGCACGTATGGGGCGGGCCATTCTGCACATGCGTTAAATGCGTTAAATATTTTAACGCAATTAATTTTAAAAAATAATTACCGCCGTTAACGCGATAATTTTGACAGCACTAATTTATATATATATGTGTGTGTGTGTCCGCATCTGTAGCCTGTTATTGTCTCATTATACCGCACTGTCAATGAATTAAAAGTAAATATATAAGTCATCATGAACACATCTGTCCATCAGACAGAGGGCTGCAGTGCCTCCTGTCATCATTAATGGGCGTCTCTTTAAAAAGACCGCTCAGAGGAGAGGAGTTCTCATTTCTCCAACCACCTGCTGGTTCCCCTCCTCTCTCCTCGGCTCCTCCGCTCGCATCTCCTGTGGGCGGGACTAAGTCTCGAGGATAGGAGTCGAGGAGGGGAATCTCAGAAACGAGACACGGCCACTAACAAAAATGTACAATTGTACATTAACCAAACACAACAAACCGTATGGGAACACCATGCTGATACAAAGAGAAATTAGAATAACAAGAAACTTGGGGAAACATACAATAAAAAGGATAGAAAATGGATAAGGTCAAAAATAATTAGGGATCCAGAAGAGACTAGGAATAGAATCCGGAGATAAAACCATCTTTCGTCTTCTTCCAATCTCTTTTCTATTCCAGCCCTGCGATGGCTTTAATTTTCCTCTCCCCCCTTCTCTTTTCAAATCTCTTCTCCTCCTCGCATCTTAGTCTTCCTCCCTCCAGACCCCTTTGCATTAGCGCTAAACCGTTCATTGATCCCTCTCTAAAACAAACACACATATGTATTCAGCACAGCAAAACACCACTGAGACCAGAAGACACAGCTTAATGGTTTGTGTGTGTGTGTGACAGAAAATAAGAGAGAGGTTGAGCATGTGCACCTTAGTTAGTTGTGTGAGGGTGAAGCAGGCGAGGGATAAATCACTCTTATTTAGTAGTCTCCCCAAGTGTGTGAGTGTGTTTGACAGCCTCAATGTAAGCAGCTTCTCTCCAAACGTGTAAAGTCAGGGGGGACGTCTTAGCATTTGGAGAGGTCCGGAATGGAAACACACACACACACTTACAAAGATACACACACAGGTGGTACTACTAAATAAGCTCCTCTCAGGGTGCGCCAATCTTATTTTCCCCGGCTGCTGCACACACTTGCCTAAAAATATAAATGCGAAGAGAGCTTCTCTTCTCGACCGCCATCTTATTTTCATTTACTTCAGCTCCTACGAACACACCAGCATACTACCAAATAACTTTGTCTATGAACAAATACAGGCTCCACTGTACAGTATAGTATGCATGAGCACACACACTTTTTGAGCTACACAGGGTGATTTATGGTTTGCTGTTCAGTTTTCTTTAAGCAAGTAAACAGCAGTGACTGATAGGTTGCTGCATATTTGGTCCAGTTGAATCTTTCATTATTAATTCCACTATTCCGATAGAATATCCCGTGCTGAGTGATTGACCTGCCAGTGGTGAAAATTGCATGTACATACTGTGTGTTCATTGGACTAGAACTGGGATGAGTTTGTGGAGCAAACAACTAGTTACCAACTGTGAGTCCTGTCTCATGATGTGTTTCTCTTGATCAGTGAGTCATTCCGAGACCGAGATAGCTTGCTTCCGACCATAAATTAGGAAATAAACAGACACTTTTCAAATGATACAATACTCTTTTGGGCCTATTAGTTATTGTTTAGATTGCCATACATTTATTGGGGCAAATCATTTGATATGCGATTCTAATCTATCTGTACAGATGTGTCTTCGCACAGATGCTTTGGCAGCTCAAAGTGGAAATATCTTTTTGCAAGTTAGATGTCAAGGCTTCAGCATGGGAAGTTTTAAAAGAAAGATACAAATCTGAAAGAATGTGTCCTTCCACATTTTGAGTTGTATACACTGTTGGAAAGAGGAGATTCCTAGCTTTCTAATGATATCAGGATAGTTTTTGTACTCCAAATATTAATTGAAATATGTCACATTATATAATGACTGTCACAGAGTCATCATTTTGAGAAAAAGGCCTTCAAAGTTTCCTCTTCTCTGGAATCCATCAATCTGATTGATTATTAGCGGAGCAAATGATCAAAATACTACGGAGGGAAGATATTTTCGTTTGGATTACTGGTCTGGGGGAAGCTCGCGAGTGTGTGTGTATATACTTGTGTGTGTGTTTGTGTATTTTTGCGTTTGTGTGTATTGTGTTTGTTTCCCGGGGAAAACACCCACGAGAAACACCGGCTGTTGTTATGCCTGCTGTGACGTCAAGTTACTCTGTTCTCCGCTTGTAATTATGCCGTTACAAGCTTCAAAGCTGTATTTATCATCTGAATTTGCCCAAAACAAGTTTAATATTCTGAAAACCAAGACTTTGTTTAATTGAAATCAGATGAAAACAAACTGTAACGGACCCTGCCGTGTTATCTATGATTACTATACGCCTTACATTCATCATTTCAGCCGGAGGGAGGAGAAGCAGCGCTGCAGAACAGCAGAGTGGCGAGTGAGAGCTGTCATCTTCCCTTTACTGGCTCGACACGGACGAAGACAGTCACATTTTTTACAGGCTCCCACTACCTGTTATCATCTAGCTCTCCTGCTTACAAACATTTAGCCACCCCTGCTTATATATATATACACATCTTGACGCAGTTTGACATTGGTGCATGGGACAGTAATTGCCCTAACCTTTTACACTAAAAAATGCCATTAAAACACCCTGGGGATTATGTGCTACTTCAGAGAGCTAATACACAGATAACAGACCTTAAAGAGCCTGTGACACGAGTTTCCCCCATCATCCAAACCCATCAATTTGAGTAAATATTGTCCCCTTGAAACCCGTTACTGAACTGATTTTGGATATTTGTACTTTGATAACCATTAATCTGCCCTTCAATGTTGACCATTTCCTGGATCTGCTCGGGGATTCTTCAAGTCCCGCCAAATTACGTGTGACGTCATTGCGGGCACAGCGCTCCAGCTGCACCGTTCAGGATCCCAGCATCTGCATGTAAACGCACGATGGCGCACACAGCAGCAAGCTCAGACAGCGATGACAGTTTAATTTTGAACGTGTCTGAGAGCTCATGAGGCTGAAGGATCGGTTTATGTTGTATCTGTTAGAAGTTTAGGAATTAGGTGCGTCAATATGGGCGATCATACGGTCATGTACCCAGTGGTGGAATGGGACTAAAAATCATCCCGGGACTCTCGACCGGCCCACTTCGGTACCGCTAGTAAGTTGTCAACGGGGGGATGTCAGGGGCGGCGGGTGCTGTAGATAGTAAATGTAAATATGTAAATATTTGTGTCACTGCATCCTGGTAAAATACAAATATAATGCAATGTCTGTGTCTTTGACATTAGCGCTGCCAGCCACCTGTGCCCTGTACTACGAAGCCAGTTCAACAGACCCTGGATATGTTTGAGTAACAAACTAACTAATAACAACAAACTAACAAACGAGATCTCGCTAAGCGGTCCTACGACGCTGGTTATCAACTCGGTAAATCAAGCCAGGGTTTCTCTCACCAGCTGAGAGTGCGTTCACGTCTAAGACACGAGTGGATCTGACTTTAATTACATTTGACTCGAGTGTTTCGTCAACATAATGTGTTGCTTAAAATAATACTTCTGCATACAGTATGTGACACTGTAAGTGTTGCACGGCCAGATACGGCAGATAAGGAAATATATGATATATTATGATATTATATGATCGATGATCTGATTGATGATGTAATATGCGACACGTCGGCGTCTTCTCTGCATAGGCCTACGGCAGTTTAAACTGTATTTCCTTTATCCTGTAATATGACTTGAGAGATTTAAAACTCCGCACACTGATTTGATCTATTTTCTATAGACGCTGGAGGCGGGCAGCGTCAGGTAAAAAAAGTTATTTAGCCTTCCCAAACCTGAGCCTCACGCGCCGCCTATGGGGGATGTGCTAGTGACTTATCCGACCGGCCCACTTCGGTACCGGCCCATCGGGATTCGTCCCGATGGCCAGTCCGCGACTGCACCCAGCCCACGTAAACTGTCAACGGGGGGAGCCTCGCTGCGGGGAAACGGTGGACCTAGTGTCCCGATCGGAGTGGGAATAATAATAATAATAATCCGTGCATTTTATCCATTAATTTCCCCAACATTGTGGTGAAAAAAACACACGTTTAATCCATGTTGGTGTACAACTACAAAAAGCATCGGTTTGTTTTCTCATCAGGAAATGCAGACCGGCACAAACAAACGATTTTTAATCATCATTCTCACGATCATTTAATGTATCATATGTTCGCCGAATTGACATGAAAGCACTAATAAATGTAGTTTCATCCACTTGAGTTTACAACTACAAAAGTAATCGATTTGTTTTTATATCACATCCTACGGGAGGAAATTCAGCAGCTCTCACTACCGATTTTTAATCCTAATGTAATCATCATCTTCACCACGATCATTTATGTTTATGTTCGCCGAATTTACATGAAAGCACTGACAAATGTGAATATACTGTAGTCAACTTCATTAAAACGTTATTAACGTGCCTAAACTCAGTAATTCACCATTTCTACGCATGACAACACACTTTGTCCGTGTTTGGCTCTCTCGCCGCACAGTGAAGCGTTCCCGCATTGACGTCACTTCCGGCTTCCCCCAAAACTTCAAAATGAGTCGAAGGAATTTCCCCGCGATGTTCGAAATTATTGATATTTAACGGAACGGTATCGCTTTTTCTTTTTTAAACTGACGGTTCGAGATTACTAGTAGCCCAATATTTCATTGCACAACAGTTGTTGGGATGGTGTCACAGGCTCTTTAAGAAGGACATCCGACGGCTTTCTGACGAGCTGAAAGAAAAATACTCTCATGTCCAGTCTCATGGAGGTGGCATTGGTGCAGTCTAAACAGCTTGTCTCGTTCAGTACAACTATCCATGACACAGTTCTGTGGGATCCTTCCACCTGTCCACGGCCTTCCGACTCCTCGACACCTGGCCATCAGCAGTCGTGGTCTGAGGTGGTGCGCAGGAGCTTATTGAATGGGGAGACTTCACCGCCTCGCCTACACCTTCAGAACCGCTTCACGACCCTGTCAGACGATCCGGTCCATCCAGCTGATGCTTCCGTGGCACTGACCAGTCCAGATCTGCCTGACATCTCGCTCTCTGGCGCCACCCAACGACCAGAGGCTTCTATGCCAGTACAGCGACCCATTTCTGTTTTAAACCAACATACACAGAAGGTTGGTGACTCAGGTTGGAAAAAGAAAGTCCAAAAGGATCTGTTTGAGTTTGTCGAATTTAACAGAACCGCATGCTCCACGGTCTATCACGGGCAGTCAGAGTGATAGTATATCAAACACATTTAAACTGGCTCTATTAAATGTCAGGTCTTTAGCAAATCTGAAAAAATCTGTGATAGTGAGCACTTCTCCTTTGCCGAGATAATCCATCCCACCTCACAGGTGTGGCATATCAAGATGCTGATTAGACAGCATGATTATTGCACAGGTGTGCCTTAGTCTGGTCACAATAAAAGGCCACTCTGAAACGTGCAGTTTTGCTTTATTGGGGGGGTCTGGGGGGTCCGAAAACCAGTTAGTATCTGGTGTGACCACCATTTGCCTCACGCAGTGCAACACATCTCCTTCGCATAGAGTTGATCAGGTTGTTAATTGTGGCCTGTGGAATGTTGGTCCACTCCTCTTCAATGGCTGTGCGAAGTTGCTGGATATTGGCAGGAACTGGAATACGCTGTCGTATACGCCGATCCAGAGCATCCCAAACATGCTCAATGGGTGACATGTCCGGTGAGTATGCTGGCCATGCAAGAACTGGGATGTTTGTGTGCAGAAATTATTTGGTTATGCAAACCGATTGTTGCAGCAGCTGTCCGAGTGGCTGATCTCAGACGATCTTGGAGGTGAACATGCTGGATGTGGAGGTCCTGGGCTGGTGTGGTTACACGTGGTCTGCGGTTGTGAGGCCGGTTGGATGTACTGCCAAATTCTCTGAAACGCCTTTGGAGACGGGCTTATGGTAGAGAAATGAACATTCAATTCACGGGCAACAGCTCTGGTGGACATTCCTGCTGTCAGCATGCCAATTACACGCTCCCTCAAAACTTGCGACATCTGTGGCATTGTGCTGTGTGATAAAACTGAACATTTTAGAGTGGCCTTTTATTGTGGCCAGCCTAAGGCACACCTGTGCAATAATCATGCTGTCTAATCAGCATCTTGATATGCCACACCTGTGAGGTGGGATGGATTATCTCGGCATAGGAGAAGTGCTCACTATCACAGATTTTTTCAGATCTGTGAACAATATTTGAGAGAAATGGTTATTTTGTGTATATAGAAAATGTTTTAGATCTTTGAGTTCATCTCATGAAAAATGGGAGCAAAAACAAAAGTGTTGCATTTATATTTTTGTTCAGTGTATAAAGAGAGACTCTGTGTCTATAATCAGGAAATAAAAAAGGCACGACAGTCTTTCTTTTCTGACATCATTACCAAAAATAAAAACAACTCGCGTGCTTTGTTTGCTCCTGTCGACAGACTAACAAACCGCCCAGTGTCAGTAGCTCCATAATTTATATCCACCAGGGCCTGCAATGAATTTGCCTGCTTCTTCACTGACAAAATCATGCAAATTAGACAGACAGTCAGTGCCTCTGCATCAGGTACAGCAAATGTGTTGTCCCTGTGTCCACCTAAAGTCAGGGGCGGACTGGCCATCTGTAGAATCTGGAGAACCACAGAACGGCCAGCCCTTTAAAAAAAAATGTGTTTAACGTCATAATTTAAGTTGCGCTGATGGCCGACAGAGGGCGACAGCGGCCGCTAATGCAGTTGTGTGGTTCTTATCTGTCAAAATCACACACGAAGAAGAAAAAAGACCGGCCACATGAAGAGAAGGGATTAGACGCTGCGGCAGTGAGGGAGAATGAAAAAACATGGATAAAAATCAAAGAAAACGAAAAGAAAAAGGTGGGGCCGAGAAGGTAAGAGAAATAAAGGTGAAGTCACTCGCAGGTGAAGCATATAAATGTCGCAAATTGACAGACCTTTTTGGCAGCAGCGCTGCTACAAGCACTATCATCAGCAGCTTAGAACAAGTGCAAGATGATGAAGAGAATGATGAGGGCGCAAGTTCAAGATATACAGCCAGCCTCCTGCGTTCATGATGAGGGTCAGAGTTGAGCTGGTGGAAGAACCAGCTCAATACAAGTGCAGGGCAAGAGCAAGAGGTGGGTGAGAATTATCCCTTGAACTCAGTGGCGTTTTCTCCTGGAGGCCAAGGGAAGCCAGGCTTCCCCTGTTTTTTTGGATTGTAGTTATCATTTTAATAAATAAAAACACTTTGTTTAGTTTCGGTAATTATTCTGTGCTGTGTGTTGCTGCCGGCCCATCTCTCCCCCATTCTCATTGAGTATTTTACAAAGAGTGAAACGGCGCCCCTCTAGATGTTATGGTGAAACAGTAGATTGCACTCTCTGTTGCGAGAGGAGGCCAGCCGAAATTGGCTTCCCTTGGTGAAAAAAAGGAGGGATTGACCAATCAGGTGAGGCTCACGTCATACCCCTGCCAACCTGTGATTGTTCAGGGCCATGCCAAGGCCAATCCAGAGGCGGCTGGCTTCCCTTGCCTCACAATCCAATCAAATCGCATCAACTTCAGTTCGTACTGTAACTGTCATCACCGCCCTTAGAAAGTAGCAAGCAACTGAAGCAAGTGCAATTATGGAGGATGAAGATTTGAAGTATTTCATTAAACATAATTTTACTAAACTTCCGCTACAACAGCAACTAAAAATGTAATCTGATGACAGGCCAATGCCCAAACTGGAGCTGTGTACAGAGACGAAAAAAGGAGCGAATCGAACGTAAAACTTAAAAAAATAAAGAGCGGATTTCTAACATTTGATATTTCATGTGACCGGACTGAGTCAGTTTCCAGGGCTGAATTTTAGTCCCAGTCCACCCCTGCCTAAAGTCAATCCAGACATCATGACACAATTCCTTCTGATAAATGCTAAAGACCTGGAAGACATTATTCAACATCTGAAATCCTCCTCCTGTAGCCTCGATATTATTCCGACAGGATTTTTCAAAACTGAGGCCATGGTTCTCAGCAGGAAACCGATGGACTGTCCACTCCAAGTAGGGAATGAGTCCTTACCCCAAGTGAAGGAGTTCAAGTATCTCGGGGTCTTGTTCTCGAGTGAGGGAACAATGGAGCGTGAGATGGGCCGGAGAATCGGAGCAGCGGGAGCGGTACTGCAGTCGCTTTACCGCACCGTTGTGACGAAAAGGGAGCTGAGCCAGAAGGCAAAGCTCTCTGTCTACCGGGCCATTTTCGTTCCTACCCTCACCTATGGCCATGAAGGATGGGTCATGACCGAAAGAACGAGATCGCGGATACAAGCGGCCGAGATGGGTTTTCTCCGCAGGGTGGCTGGTGTCTCCCTTAGGGATAAGGTGAGAAGTTCGGTCATCAGGGAGGGACTCGGAGTTGAGCCGCTCCTCCTTCGCGTCGAAAGGAGCCAGTTGAGGTGGTTCGGGCACCTAGTTAGGATGCCACCTGGGCGCCTCCCTAGGGAGGTGTTCCAGGCACGTCCAGCTGGGAAGAGACCAAGGGGTAGACCTAGGACCAGGTGGAGGGATTATATCTCTTCGCTGGCCTGGGAGCGCCTTGGGATCCCCCAGTCAGAGCTGGTTGATGTTGCCAGGGAAAAGAACGTTTGGGGCTCTCTGCTGGAACTGCTACCCCCGCGACCCGACCACGGATAAGCGGGAGAAGATGGATGGATGGATGGATTTTTCAAAACTGTTTTTCCCTGCATGGCCTCAGATATACTACACATAGTAAACAACTCTCTTCAATCAGGTGTATTTCCGCAGGCCCTGAAAACTGCAGTAATTAAACCGCTCCTAAAAAAGCATAACTTAGACACAACCGTAATGAATAATTACAGGCCAATATCAAACCTTCCTTTTTTAAGCAAATTCATTGAAAAAGTTGTTTTTCAACAGTTGAGTCATTTCATGTTTTTAAATTACGGTTTTGATGTGTTTTAGTCGGGCTTTAGACCTAACCACAGCACTTAAACAGCACTTGTAAAGGTCTTAAATGACATTCATTTAAACACAGACAGTGGCAGAATATCAGTTTTAGTATTATTAGATCTCAGCGCTGCCTTTGATACTGTTGACCACAACATATTGCTAGACCGTCTAGAAAACTGGGTGGGAGTTTCAGGAACAGCTCTAAATTGGTTTAGTACTTACTAAATTGGTTTAGTACTTACTTAAAGGACAGAAAAAACGTTGTCTCAATAGGCAACTACACATCAACTTCCGACTGATTTTGATAGAGCGGGTCACATATAAAGAAAAACTGTTTCTTGAAGTCAGTAAACAGTCAATCGACATGTCCTTGGATTGGCTAAGGTGTGTTTAGAATAGCCAAAAAGCTTTGACCTGTTGAACCGAGCACTACTACGTAGCACACTGTTCTTTTGTCCGTCGTACCCAACCGAGGAAAAAATGGAAATGTCTTACTACACGTTCCCTCCGCTCAGTACTTGTGTGGATGGCTCATCATACCAATATCACAAAAGGTTTTTTACAAACAAGTGAGGGAGGATGTTTTAGAACCAGAAGGATTTGGTCATTCAAGTGAAGAGGAATATCAAAATAATAGGAACCAATTTGAAAATGGTAAACTATATTCCCTTACACAAAACATGAGTCTGTAGGAAGAAGTGGAGAGGAAGTAAGAACTTTCTTCTGTTGGACTTGGTGCCAAGTGGAACATTGGTTGTTCAGCCACAAACCTCTTTTCAACACCAACCGACCATCAAAAAATCTTCCACAAAGCAAAAATACAACCCTGCCAGCGTCCCTGCACTGAAACTCAACCTTTTCATAGCAAAGGAAATGAACCACAAATTGTCAGACTTGGAAGTAGGGATTTTTACAACTACATTGGGCTGATTCAGTACATGGCCTTGGTAAAACTTGACAGCATTAGGGATTACTGGAGGCAGAATCAGCATTTTTTAAAGAGTCTTCCATCAGATCAAGGCACGGGACAGACCAAGATCAATAAGCTGTAACCTTTATCTCAGCGACCCTGATGAGGATGTCCAGAATGACAAAAAAACGGTACCTCTCCCAGTGACAAACTCCTCCAGATAAAACCCCTGATGGACAACATAAAGACTGGTTGTAAAACATTTTATCATCCCTACAGAGACCTCATTGGGATTCGATGAATGGTCACCTTCAAGGCTAGAACTGGGAAGACCAAGTATAGGAAGAATAACCCACAATGAAGAGATTGAAGCTATGTGTCCTAACAAATTGGGACATCATTCTCATAATTATAAGTCATGTCCTCCTATGTGGGTATTTTAGCAATTTACATTTTCCAGAGTATTGACATTTTAGAATAATGGGCCATTGAAACAATGGGCAGTCCCCAATTGTTGCACCATTAGATCAGAAGTATATTTATATGAATTAAACAGTGGTCTTGGTAACAATGTTTAAATTAGGTGTACCGTTTAATCCCGACTTTGACACTGCATAATACAGGTGCTATATCCTCTCATTATTCCACTATAGTTCCTTTAGCAGAGTGTCAGTATATCTGATTAATTATTCAGTGTTGAATTACTCATTCCTTCTGCCACCTCTCCATCTACGTCTTCACCTCTTTTTTTCTGCTTGATATGTCACTCGTCTCTTTATAATGTGCTTGTGATATGATATTCAAATCACACCCTACTCCCCTCATGTGGCATGTTTTATGTATCCTTTAATGACGTGTTGAACGTGATGTGGTGTATTATGCCTAGCATTAATATAATTAGCAGAGAGACAAGGTTTGTAGTTGTGTGAACAATTTGTCAACAACTTTTCTTAAATTGAAAAGCACCATTTTATTGAGTGGTGGATATGGCCAAAATAGTGCCACTTGTGAATTATCTTTGTTCATCAAAACAATCTTTTTACTTTGATTTGTGGAAACTGTTGTACAATTGTCGAGGATGTTGCTGTTGTCCCCATTACAAAATTAATGTGGTGAATGCTTTGTGCTAACTCTAAGGTTAGTAAATCTACTGACTGCAGACTAACCCAGACTGCTCCACCGCCGACGTCATTCACTACTGTCTGCTTTCCTGCCGCGGATCCAGCTGATGCTGTCAAATCGATCCAGGCTGTTTCTTCTTCACTACGGCTGGCTCTTCCGGAGAGGTTCTCCGGAGATTCCATGAACTGCAGAGCCTTCCTGGTACAGTGCGATCTGCACTTCCAACACAACCATGGGGCTTTTTCATCAGAAAAAGTGGCGTTTATTGTGTCCCATTTAACGGGAAAAGCTGCAGCCTGGGCTACTGCAGAATAGTCCAGAGACTCCAAGCTTTGTTACTCATTAGCCAACTTCACAGACACTATGAGTCGCATTTTTGATCACTCGTCACCTGCTACAGAGGCCAGCAGAAGGCTTCTTCAGATGCGCCAGCACAACCGTCAGGTGGTTGATTATGCCATCGAGTTTCGCACGGCAGCAGCGGTCAGCTTTCAGCGGGTGGAATGTTCCGGCTCTTCGTGACGCTTTCCTGACTGGACTTTTTCGGATCCAATAAAGGACCAGCTGGCTCCTCTGGAGGTTCCACGGGACCTGGAGTCTCTCATCGCTGTGTCAATCCGGATCGACAACCGACTTCGGGAAAGGGAGAGAGATAGCCGGCGCACCTGTGACGGACATCCCAGTTTCCAGGGCTTTCCTCTGAGAGCCGCTCCGCCAGGGGAAGTTTTCCTGCCCGCGGCTTCGGACCATCAGAGGACAGCGCCTCCGCTTGACTCAGACAAACCCATGCAGTTGGGTAGGACCAGGCTTTCTCTGGAGGAGAGACAGCACCGTCTACGGGAGGGTTGCTGTTTCTACTGTTGCCAGTCGGACATGAGGCGAGTTGCCTCATGTCCGGGAAAAGACCGAGCTTACCAGTCAAAAGGAGGGCGCTGGTGAGCAAGCTTCCCACAGACTTTCCTCCTCGACCAGTTACCCAGGTAAATATTTTTGATAAACAATCAGGCCATTGACCAAGGGGTGCTAAATAGACTCAGGGGCTGACGAAAGTCTTATGGACTGGGGCATAGTCAAACAGCTAAAAATAAAAACTGTTCCACTATCTCGCCCCATTAACGCCAGTGCTTTAGACGGTCGTCTTGTGTTCACAGGTAACCACTGCACAGAGCCTATTCAGATCACTGTTAATAAGGACCATACAGAAAGTATGCAGTTTCACATTTTCGAATCTGCTCAGCACCCGATTATTTTGGGTTTTCCGTGGCTAAAAATCCACAACCCACACATTGACTGGCGCTCAGGGAGAATGAAGGAGTGGGGAGAGGATTATATTAACAGGTGTAAACATTCACGCTGTATTAATGCACCAACATACCCTGGTAGGATCATTATAGATCACCCTGACTATCCTGACCTATACTACAGCAAATACCTCCTTGTTACCACGATTTAAAGGAAGCCTTTAACAAATCGAAAGCCATGTCACTACCTCCTCACCGATCTTTTGATTGTCCCATTGACCTCTTACCGGGAGCTCCTATTCCCAAGGGAAGACTGTATACTATCTCAAGACCAGAGAGAGCAGCAATGAACGACTACATCTCCTCTTCACTCAAATCAGGGATTATGCGTCCTTCATCTTCACCAGCCGGGGCGGGGTTTTTCTTCGTAGGGAAGAAAGACGGGTCTCTGAGACCTTGCATAGACCACAGTCCTCTTAATATATGCCTACTGTTAGAATTTGATTTAAAGTGTTTTCACTGTCTTTTAGTTAATGTTTTTTGAATTCAGTAGGTGAACCTATATGTTTATAAAATAGTGTGTGTGAGCTTAATTTATGTGTATTAGACTAAAACGGAGCATTTTCTGCCAAATAAGATTTGATTTCTGTTTTTTTAAACTGTGCTCATGTGTTTCAATGTTGGTGTATAGGCTACTGCCTGAATATGCTTGATGAAAGGCAGGTTTTCCTATCAATACAATCTCTGAGCAGAGGACACATTATTGAATAAAACATCTTATTGACCCATCTCCCAAAAGTAACAGAGAATTATCAGATTGCATTACTTTTATATTTTAATACTCCAGATATACTGATACGATTTATCAGAGGTAACTAGACATTGTAAATGAATCACATTTTTAATTAACCCTCTCACCCCTGTGTATATGTAATAAATGCAATCATTGTCTTGGATGCTGTACTTTACAGTGGTGTGAATGGACTTGCATTTTAAAGCCGCAGCGTATGCTCCGGTCTGAACTGGATGTGAAACTGATTCATGAGCGTGTCGCCAGCCTCGCCTCTGGTCGCCTCCTCTCCATCATTCCCAGCTGTCATCGCGGCAAGCCTACCGGCTGCGGCTATAATAAACAATGTTCTGTTTTAAGTACACATACACACGATTAATGCATTTGATAATTAGGAGGCTGATAAATGGACACATCACATTGTGCTCTGTTTGTTTATGCTTACAGTATGCATGCTTTAATATGCCACTTATAATAGGTACTGTGATGTGTTCATCCATCACCCCTATCATTATGAAACACTCACTGTGTGCTGGGGGTGTTTGTGTGTTATCTAACAAATTAATGTGTTGTTGCCATGGTGTATATGCACTGTGTAACTCTAGATTTCACACTTCGTCTGTTTTGGTATTATTGTGCCACCCCAAAAAGCCTGGAAAAGTTCTTAGAAGTTTTTCTTTACAGAGAAATATGATATTAAATATTCAACCCATTTATCAACCTGCACTCGGCTTGTTGTGCTCGAAGCACAACCAAATATGTTTGAATAACTCAAGGGCGATGTTTCTTTCCGAAAAATGGATCAGATGAGATCAGGAAAGCTTCTTGTTCATGAGAAAAATGCTAGGCGGTGATACTGTTGGCGGTTGTAGTTCAGTAACAAGAAAATAGTTCCTATTGGTCAACCCTTTGAGAAACTCTATAAATCAATCTACCAAAATATGAACTGAGGCTGGTCAACAACAGTTTCTCTGACCCCAACAATGTCCCAATATTAATTTGTTATCATCAAATCAGAGATACAGAGTCCCACGTTTTGTTAGTCAAAAGCACTTTCTTTGTGAACAATTATAATCTTGATTGCAGGACCATCTTTAATTTATGTCTAACATTATTAAACCTAAGCATGCTGCATTGACTAAGTAATTAGGTGTGTGTGATTATCGATTGTCAATATTGCTAACAATGCTTACATTCAGTGATTACTTTATCATTGTCAAAGATCAGTATTTTCAGACTTGGTCTCTGTCAGCCATCCAAACTAACTCGGAACGATTAGTCAGCATTTTTGTGCAAATTAAACCAACTTTATTGAGACCTCCCCTGGTGTGAAACACCCTCAATAACTGAGACTTTACTGCTGTTTCTCTTTATTGTTTCAGATGTAGCAGTATTTCTCCGCAGGGTGGCTGGCGTCTCCCTTAGGGATAAGGTGAGAAGTTCAGTCATCCGGGAGGGAATCGGAGTTGAACCGCTCTTCCTTCGCGTCGAAAGGAGCCAGTTGAGGTGGTTCGGGCACCTAGTAAGGATGCCTCGTGGGCGCCTCCCTAGGGAGGTGTTCCAGGCACGTCCAGCTGGGAAGAGACCAAGGGGTAGACCTAGGACCAGGGTTGCGTTCCGATAATCTAAAAATTAGCTCCTAAATTCTAACCCTATCTCCTATTCCTTGACCTCTGAGTGAAACGTTAAGGGATAGTGGATAGGAGAATTCAAAAGGACTTAGGAGAAGAGACCGCGGTACTTTAGAGAATCCGAACGCACTTTCACTATCCGACGTGTTTATGATGCGCCAGCGGACGTCATTGTGTGCGTCTGCTGCTGTGGGGAAACTATGGAAACTACAGTTTTCTATACAGAGGACTACAACATGGATGTTTAATAAGAACGAGGGACTCATCTAGAGACTCTGCACCGTGCTCTGATGCTGTTGCTTTATGCTTTATGAACGGGGACAACAGAGAAACATATTCTTCATGACCAAAGTTGGAATTGAAATAAAAAAGGGAAAGTGAAACTTATGCTCGTCACCCTCTCCCTCCGGTCCACATTTATACAAATGATCCCAATACGTATGATTGTATGAACTATTAAAATATCTTAAAATAAATACAAATGTATTTATTATAAACGTTAGTCCTTAACATCTGTCACTGTGTATATCACCATTCAAACATCTTTTAAAAGTTGAACAAACCCCACACAGCTTAGTGAAATGTTGACTTTATTTGATCATTTCAGTAAAAACTAACGTTCATATTTCTCTTTTTGATTATAATACTGATGAACGTTCAAAACAAAGCACTTTGGCAACTTACCACATACGTTTTAAAATGCGTAATAAGCACCGTAACTTTCATGATATAATTTCTCCCATTATCGTTTGTGTCTGTGAACGGCCGACTGTTGTGTGACGTCAAATGCTGCGGCTGCAATGCATTGTGGGGCAGCATTTTCTCCTCTCCTTTCGGTTAGGGAGGTCCAGTGGTTCCTAAGCTAAAGGAGGTTATAAAGGAAGTTTGAAACCTCCTTTCCTTTCATTTGGAGAATTGGAACGGCACTTATCATGGCTGCCACTGACGTACTTCCGGGTCATTTCACTTGGTTAGGAAGGTTCCTAAGCTAAATGGACTATTGGACTGGGCCCCAGGTGGAGGGATTAAATCTCTTAGCTGGCCTGGGAGCGCCTTGGGATCCCCCAGTGGTTGATGTGGCCAGGGGAAATAAAGTTTGGGGCTCTCTGCTGGAACTGCTACCCCCGCGACCTGACCACGGATAAGTGGGTGATGATGGATGGATGTAGCAGTATGCACTCTGAAGAACTCTGCAGGACGAATATGCAACCTCCTGCAAAGTGTTAGAGTTAATAGGGATGCTTTGTCCAATAAAACCCCCAGATAAGTGAAAACAGCCCTGTGTGTGTTTGTCACCGTGTGTGTCTCTATAATCCATTTTTACTTCTGTCCCTGTCGCCCCTTGGCTCCCCCGACTGCATTATCTGCTAACCAGATAATGTACTGTCTACAGATGGCCTGCACTGCTATTAGTGTGTGAGAGTGTCAAGGTTATTACAGTCAATTCAAACTAAACATACCTATACACCTAGGCGGCTGTGGTGGATACAGTTAGGCCTATCACGATAATTAATTTTGTTGGATGCGTTTTGCCTTTTTAATAGGCTTTCGCTTTTATTTTATAAGGTCAGCTTTAATAGCTGCCTTGTGAAATATCATATTGATATAATCAATGGCCATGTTTACACCATCTTTGGTAGGAACATATTGATTTTGGTCAAATAGTGACATGTCATTCATCAGATCAGGTGAGTTCAAGGCCATGGTGAATTTGTCTCCACTGTCTGGGGCCCATCTGTAAGTAAGATTTAATGTATACAGCTTACTGGGTTCCCTTGTTGTGTCACTCATTTGACCTGAGAGTTTAAAGAACACATTGATTTGGTTGTGGTCTGAAAAGGGGGATTGCTGTCTGACAGTGAATGCACTGATAGTGGAGGGGTCCATGTCGGTGATTGCATAGTCTACTACACTAGACCCTAGAGCTGAGGAATATGTGAATCTCCCTAAAGAGTCCCCTCTGAACCTCCCATTAACTATGTACAGGCCTAAGGCCCGACAGAGATGCACTATCTCTTTGCCATTCTGATTTATTTCAGAGTCAAGGTTGTTCCGATGGGTTGGTGTTGTAAACAGGGGGGGCTCACGAAATACATGGTGGCTGCCAGGGCCGGACTGGGACAATAAGTCAGGCCGGGAATTATACACCCAGCCAGGCCACTACCAGTTTTTTTGTGCCATTTTGCTGGATTTATTTGTCAATTTTTACAGCGTTGCTGCCCGTAGTGATAGCCCTCTAAATCTACTACTCAAAAATAAACATATGGACAGGGGTTACTATTTAAAAAAAGGTGCAAATCTATTTAGGAACCTATGTGAACATATTTTAAGTGGGGGTGGACCTCAAATCCTATAGGGGTCCGGGGACATGCTCCAGAGAGCCCCAAACTTTATTTTCCCTGGCCACATCAACCACTGGGGGATCCCAAGGCGCTCCCAGGCCAGCTAAGAGATGTAATCCCTCCACCTGGTCCTACTGTAGGTCTACCCCTTGGTCTCTTCCCAGCTGGACGAGCCTGGAACACCTCCCTAGGGAGGCGCCCAGGTGGCATCCTTACTAGGTGCCCGAACCACCTCAACTGGCTCCTTTCGACGCGAAGGAGGAGCGGTTCAACTCCGATTCCCTCCCGGATGACTGAACTTCTCACCTTATCCCTAAGGGAGACGCCAGCCACCCTGCGGAGAAATACTGCTACATCTGAAACAATAAAGAGAAACAGCAGTAAAGTCTCAGTTATTGAGGGTGTTTCACACCAGGGGAGGTCTCAATAAAGTTGGTTTAATTTGCACAAAAATGCTGACTAATCGTTCCGAGTTAGTTTGGATGGCTGAAAGAGACCAAGTCTGAAAATACTGATCTTTGACAATGATAAAGTAATCACTGAATGTAAGCATTGTTAGCAATATTGTCAATCGATAATCACACACACCTAATTACTTAGTCAACATTTTTTAAATGTTGGACTTAAATGCATCAATCTGGTGCATTTTGAGGGGGAAATAAAGAGACTACACCCATATGAAACATCATAAAAACATGGTCATAACCAATAACATACCATATCCAATATGAAAAAACATTGAAACTTGTTTATTTATTTGTTTTTGGTTCATTTATAGTTGTGAGTGTGTCTGTGCTCCTGAACCAGCCTCTCCTGTCTCCCTCCTCTGCCCCTGCTCCTCTTTGAGGCAGAAGCAAAGACTAGTTTTAGCTCTCAACAAGTTTTAATAGTTTATCTTGCCTTTTTTCACCTAGTTTTTTATTTTTTATTATTCATGCATATTTTACTAATCAATCCCCCCTCAAATGGAAATATGTGTTTACATAAATGGTGACCAAACCGTTTGAGACCCACAGAGATAACTTAGACTAAGTTAACTATCTAAACACTCAGCAGTCCTTTACCTCACCTGAGCTGTAGTTATCAGTCTCTCAGTCTGACAGGAGAGGACTCTCCTCCACCTTGTTGTTTGAAAAGCTCCTTATATCCGTTAGCGCAGCTAGCTAGCACCAGATGCTAGCAACAACAATACACGTAACCGGTGCGCGTGCTTTATCTCACTCGCTCGCGCCACACATACACTAACACACACCCTCCCGAGCTTGAATGAGACACAGAGACCAATCAAGAGCATTAGTATGATCTGTATGAAAGTGGCCATGTCGGCAGGCCACATCATGTAGACAGCCAGTCACACTCTGTGAGGCAGAGTCAGACCCACATTTGCGCAGCGTTGCGTTCACAATACATACATTAAAAAAAGAAATTCCTCAGGCCAGCAGGCCAGGCCATCGGGAAACCTCCCGGTCCTCCCGATGGCCAGTCCGGGCCTGGTGGCTGCCCTGTGGGTCTTTGACATCAGGTTCAATTCCTGTGCGTCCGTTCAGATCTTCGGTTAGAAGCACATTTCCCTGCCTGAAAATAGGCGATTTCTGAATGGAGAGTTTCAAAAAGGACCATCTTTGTAAAGGTGTTCATCGTTACAGATTTGTAATCTGCCTCCTGAGGCGATGCCCTCTCTGGATACATATGCATAATTGCTGCACAGAGTATATTTCCAGATGTAGATGGAATCAGTGAAGAATATGAGGTTGTTCTTCCTTCCTTCTTTTTGTTGGGCATAGTCAGTGATGAGGACCTTTGGGTTTCCACACAGTAGAGGCTTCTCAATTCTTAAATTTCCCCTCCTCGACTCCTATCCTCAAGACTTAGTCCCGCCCACAGGAGATGCGAGCAGAGGACTGAGGAGGGGAACCGAGGAGAGAGGAGGGGAAGCAGCAGGCGGTTAGAGAAATGAGAACTCCTCTCCTCTGAGAGGTCATTTTAAAGAGACGTCCATTAATGATGACAGGAGGCACAGCAGCACTCTGTCTGATGGACAGATATGTGTTCATGACGACTTATATATTTACTTTGATTCATTCACAGTGCGGTATAATGAGACAATAACAGGCTACAGATGCGGACACACACACACAAATATATGTATATAAATATATATAATTTAAAGTATGAGAGCACTCTCATAATAACGTAACACAATCAGAGACTGGATATATCCCCCCCCCCTCTCTCTGGTCGCTGACATGGGGAATTGAAATTACGGGCCAAAAGTTGTATTTACAAAAGTAAGCATAGGACACAAAAACCAACTGAGACCCGTCTGTCCGCCGCATCTACGCACTGTACCACACACACACACACCTACACACTGTACCACACCTACACACTGTACCACACACACCTACAGCATAATGGCTGAGATAAGTCCGGCCATGCGTCACGCCTCCACCGTTCCCGGAAATTCATCCGCGGAGGAGCCGTGGAGGAACCATCAGTGTATCCTCAGTTATAGCTCCTCCAGAGAGCCTCCTCGACGCTCGGTCCTCGGTGTGCATTTAGAGAAATTAGATGTCCTTCAAAATGGTGCGCTGAAATTAATTTCCGGGTCACTACCGGAGGACGGAGGAGTCACGGAGGGGACATTTGAGTATTGAGAAGCCTCTAGTGTATTTTCCTTGTGTTTGTCCTTCGCATTAACACTCTTGCAATTAGCAGGATATTGAATCTCTCTGCTCTGAGAGCTGAGAAGTTCTTTTTTGCCTGCTGGACAGTTTCCATGGCGACCACTTGTTTTGTTCCAAAGCGAGGCTAATTCATTAGCTTTTCCAGCTTACAAATACTTTTATTTGCCTTTCTCCTTATCTTCATAAAATAATTCACAGTTTATAATGCTCCATTACCTTCTTTAGTGCAGCTCCTTCCAACAGTGGCAGGTAACAGCTAGCAGCCGACAGCTAGCTAGACAGTTGGTAGTTGAAAGCTAGATAGTTTCAACTAAAAAATACATCCACAAATTGCGTTCTTTTTCTCTCGCTCTCTGCACGCGGAGTGTCCTGACCTGGCTGTGTGTGAGCCCCCGCCCCCCCCCCCCCCCCCCCTTGTACCCTAAGCCTGCCCACCCGAACCAGGGTTCTTATCCCAACCCCATATACTTTCCTAAGGTGCCCAGGTCCTCCAGAGTCAACATTTGTCAGAGTAATTTTTTGGAGAACCAGAGAAAAGGGGTGAAAATGAATCCCAAAATAGTGCCTCATAAGGCGGGTAGAGTCTCCTGTCAACTCCCCTTACATTCCTCCAGTCAAAATTTGTCGTGACAACCTGGAAAAAGGGGGGAAAATGAACAAAGTATCCAAAAATAGTGCATCATAGATGTTGCAGAGTGAGGCTTGACTCTAGTTTGGCACACACACATAATACGCGTTGTGTGCAAAAATGTTCACTTTTTTCAGGAATAAGTGTTTGAAAGGCGGGGAAAAGTTGTTTGAAATAGTCTGATACTACCAGGGCTCATCACCGCACTTTACAAGCCAGAAATAATGTTTAAATGGTCGGGAAATGCACAGAATATACATATTATATCAATCAAATCAAATCAAGTTATATTTATATAGCACATTTATAAACGATTTTTGGTCGAGCCAAAGTGCTGTACATATAATAAAAATAGCCTACAGTAGAGACACTTTACAGCAAATACAACAGCACAGATTGTTCAGAATATCAGTATGTGAAAAACGACACCCTCTATCCTTAGACCCTCACATCGTACAAGGAAAAACTTCCAGAGAAAACCCACAGTTTAAGGGGAAGAAATGGGAGAAACCTCAGGGAGAGCAACAGAGGAGGGATCCCCCCCTTTTTCCTGACATTTAATAAAGCTAGTTTAAGTTTGTTAAACACACTATCAGTCATGTTTTTTGTAACAAGCTGTGGCTGACATGGAAGCACTGCTAAATTAGATACACTCACACAAACGTTTGAGCGCTTCCTGTTTCTATGATTCACCGCTCTTAATCTATTACCTATCAACACAGATATCGGCAAAGCTACTGGCAGGCAGGGCCCCGACATGTCCTGGAAAGAGTTGAGAGTGCCATACGCCCTTGAGCCTGGACCCATCACATATCAGTAAGAGTTTGTTGTGTTTTGTACACACACATCCTTATCAGGCTTCGGAGACTGCAGAAGCCCCCTCGAAGGGAGGGGAGGTGGTCGACGTAGGCACGGTGATGGAGACGGGCTAGATGGTGCGGGGGTAGAGGACATGCTGCCAGGGGGGGGAGGTGGTTGACGTAGGCGCGGTGATGAGGACGGGGGAGATGGTGCGCGTCTCCGCGGTGATTTTGGTGGCCGTCGTTGAGGAGCGGGGGTAAAGGACATGGTGCCAGCCCTGCGTATCGCCTTCGTTTGGTCTTTGAACTCCAGGAAGGAATCGGTGCCAACCCTCTGTATCTCCTTTGTGTGTTCATCGATCTCCAGGAGGGTGGGCGAGGGTGAAAGGGTGAACGGAGTATCCTCAAAGGCGTTGACAGGGGGGGGGGGCAGTGAAGACTCCTCCATGTGTCTCATATGTCTCCCATAATCAGAACATTCCTCAGGCGGGTGCAGTGATAATTCTTCAGGGTTTTCTGCGTGATGTGTTGTGTCTTTCTCGTGTTTTGATTCCTCTTGCCGCTTGTCCTTGGCAGAGGGAACAGATTGATGACGCAGGCAGTTGAATATGTTAGAGATAAACAATTTCACTCCTGACTTGTTCAGGCAAACTCCATTTGCCTTGAAAAGATGTCTGCGATCCCAGAAAAAGATTAAAATTGTCAATAAAATGAACAGAATGGTCAGTACAGGCCGTTGAAAGCCAGGTGTTCAGTGCAAACAATCTGCTGAATCTCTCCACTCCTCTTCTGACTGGCGGTAGAGGGCCACTGATGAACACCTCTGCATTTAGAGAGCTGGCAGTTTCCAACAAACATTTAAAGTCTTCTTTCAGCACTTCTGACTGTTGTTTCACAACATCATTTGTTCCAATGTGCAGTACCACATTCTTCACAATCGGATGTTCAGCCCCAATATGCAGGATCTTCTCAGCCAAGTCAGAGACCACATCCTTGGGAAAACAGAGTACTTTGGTGTTGTTCTTATTACACAGACCTTTTACATCTCTTACAGCAGAGTCACCCACAATCAGAGTTTCAGGCCCAGTCGTTAGCTTTCCCTCTAGCCTTTTCCTTTAAAAGGAAAAAATATGAAATATAAGGTACTATATTTTAAGTAATCCTATCTACTATTCCTATATTCGAATAATGTATATAACTAATTTAAAAATACTTTATGAAATCTTATGTTATAAATATTTAAATGAATAAATAAATAATCAAACAAAAGCCAGAGAGAAAAAGTGAGTTTTAAGTGTTAATTAAAAAAAAAACAGGGTCTGGGCCGACCTCACATAGAGGGGCAAAGTATTCCAGAGCCTAGGGCCAGCCGCTGCAAAAGCTCGATGCCCTCAGGTTTTAAGCCTGGTCTTAGGCACTATCAACAACAGCTGATCAGCCGACCTTAAGGCTCTGCCTGGGGTGTAGCGATGGAGGAGTTCGGCTATATAGGCAGGAGCCAGCCCATTTAGGGCTTTAAAAACAAATAAAAGGAGTTTAAAATCTATTCTGAACCGAACTGGAAGCCAGTGCAATGAAGCCAGAATTGGGGTGATATAGTCACGCTTTTTATGGCCAGTGAGAAGACGTGCAGCTGCATTCTGAACTAGCTGGAGGCGTCTAATTGAGGCCTGGTCCATACCCACATACAGCGCATTGCAGTAATCCAGTCTCGAGGTAACAAAGGCGTTAATAACCCTTTCTAGGTCTTTAAAAGATAAAAACGACTTGGTCTTAGCCAATAGTCGTATTTTGAAAAAGCAGGTATTGACTACAATGCTAACCTGCTTATCAAATTTAAAGGCGCTGTTGAAGGTCACTCCAAGGTTCATAACAGAGGGGAGGATATTATTATTGAGGGAGCCCAGAATATCAACCGGGGAGACTATTGGTTGGGGTCCAAAAAAGATGACCTCGGTCTTACTCTCATTGAGTTTTGGCTAAGCCAGGATTTAATCTCTATTAAGCAGTCCTTCAACTGCTGTAGTGAGTTGGCATTTTGATTGAGAGGCAGATAAATATGTACATCATCAGCGTAACAATAGAAGGGGATATTATATTTTGTGAGAATTGAACCTAGGGGCAGTATGTACAATAGAAAAAGGATGGGGCCCAGAATCGAGCCTTGGGGAACCCCACAGGTAAGAGGGGCTTTGGCAGAGGAGAAAACACCTAACTGCACTGAGAAGCTACGGTCCGTCAAATAAGACCTGAACCATGCAAGGGCAGAGCCTGTAATGCCTGCGGACTGTTCAAGCCGTGACAACAGGATACTATGATCCACAGTGTCAAAGGCAGCAGTTAAATCTAACAGCACCAAGACAGCTGGGCTGCCTGAATCGGCGGCTAAGAGCAGATCATTAAAAACTCTTAAAAGGGCTGTTTCAGTACTATGCATAGGTTTAAAGCCAGATACCATGGATACCATGCGTGGTTAAAAATGACTGCAGCTGGGCGTAGACTACTCGCTCCAGGGCTTTAGATAAAAAGGGTAGCTGGGAGATGGGCCTGAAATTTGTGAGAATGGAGGGATTGAGATTTTTCTTTTTAAGTAGTGGCTTAACCACGGCATGTTTGAAGGCAGCTGGGACACATCCTGAGCTAAAAGAAGTGTTTACAAGCAATAAAACACTTGCTCCAACTGATTCAAAACATCTCTAAGGAAGCGAGAGGGAATGCTGTCTAAGGTGCAGTTTGTCGGCCGCAATTGCTTAACTACATCCGAGAGAGAAGAGAGGGATAGAGGCTCAAAATGGTCGAGGACAGCAGGGCACAGAAAGGGAGCAGGATCTGGGGTAGCACTAGTATAGGCTAGCCTAAGAGCAGATACTTTTTCGATAAAAAATGTAAGAAATGTATCGCAGAGAGTAGTTGATGGCACAATTGGAGAAGCATCACAAGGATTAATGATCGAATTAAGGACATTAAAAAGAACTTGAGGTATTGGCTGCTTTGACTGCCGTCTGATAATCGGAAAGGCAAGCACGAAGAATTTCTAAGGAGACATGAAGTTTATCCTTTTTCCATTTTCTCTCTGCACGCCTGTAAGCGCGTCTAAAAGCGCGAGTACAATCATTGAGCCACGGCTCTAAGAGAACTTTGTTGCGTCTAAGCGTAAAAGGAGCAACGGAATCCAGTATTAGTGTGCATGTCGAGTCAAACATGGAGATAAGCTCATCAGCACTAAGAGCACAGTTCACCTCTAATTTACAGATCGGATAAGTATTAAAAGCATCTGAAAACTGTGAGGCAGTCAAGGGGTTAATTGAATGCAGACAACGCGCAGAAGCACGTGATTCGACTCCTACAGAAGGGATCGAGGTTGTAAACAAAACCGGTAAATGGTCTGAGATACGCGTTCCTGCACAGATTTCATCCACAGAGATAGACAATCCAAATGATAATACTAAATCTAAGGTGTGTCCTTTATCGTGTGTTGGGCCAGCCACAAACTGAATAAGACCAAAAGAGTCGAGGAGGTTTAAAAAATCCCTAACCAGAGGTTTAGACTCGCAGCACACATGGACATTAAAGTCTCCGCAGATCAAAACACGATCATATTTCACCATGATCCCGGACAAAAAGTCAGAAAAGTCACTTATAAAATCATTATTGTACTTTGGCGGACGATACACGACTGCGCAGAGTATAGGCGAGGCCGGGTTCAGCTCAAAAAGCTGCAACTCGAAGCTAGCATAGCTAGTTACTGGGTGAAGCAAACGGCATTGGAGATTAGCTCTAAACACTGAAGCTATACCCCCACCACGGCCGGTGGTACGAGGGGAGCTGAAGAAAGTACAGTCGGGAGGAAGAAGTTCAGAAAATGGTACATACTCGCCGGTGTGGACCCAGGTCTCCGTCAGGAACATTAAATCCAGATCATGAGAGGTGAAGAAGTCGTTTAACAGGAACGTCTTGTTTGCTGTTGACCTAGTATTTAGCAAAGCCATGCAGAGTTTTCTCTCCGGAGGTGCCGAAGGTGTAATGCGTCTCAGCTGACGAAGATGTGCGTGTTGAACGCCGCGCGGACCGGGAGCAGTAAGTCGGGCAGGAGGAGCTGCCAGCGGGCCCAGCAGAGGCCGCAGCTCCGGAAAGACAGGGCGAATCCACCGAACCCTCGGATGGCATGCAGCGGGAGGGCCATGACATCTGATGCGTGGATAAGTCACGGAAGAAGCCGTCAGGTGTGCTTTTTGATGGACGAGCGTGCCACCACGCTTTCCCCGTCGTCTAAAGCGCTTTCGATGAGGTAGGATGCAGGGATGAGGTAGGATGCAGGGATAAGAAAAATCCACCCAAATGGCCCCAGAAGAGGGTTTTTTTTGCTAAATCTGTCTAAAAAGGTCAAATATCACTTGTTTTGCATCAATCTTGATACAGGGTACTTATTATATGTTGTACTTAGGATTACTAAAGCTTTTAGTCTACTAACCCATCATCCAAGGTTAGTTTTCACTATAAGTACAAAATATTTTTTGGACGGACACTATAATTTACAGTTTTTTACCATGTTCAATCTATATTGATTCTGACTTTTCTACATCCAACTCACACGTAGATTATTAATTTAACCCTTTTAGAAGGGAAGATATGGTCATTTGTTCTGGGAATGTCATTTTCGAGCCTGAAACCTGAAAAACAGGCTTGGGGCTTAAGAGGTTAAACATTATTTCTGGCTTGTGAAGTGCAGTGATGAGCCCTGGTAGTATCAGACTATATAAAGGGTTACCAGGGGCATGAGGTTCTGGAGTGTGTGATCATCTGGGTTTAGTCCGTGGAGGAGTGCTTAAGTCCGGGGGCCCGGGGACTCACGGTGTGCAAGGTATGGAAGTGTGCATGTGAGGGAGACATGCTGGAGGTCATTAGTCCGTCCTTTGGGGCTCTGTGAGGGGCCACAGAGAGGTGGTTTTCCCGGTCTCTGTCCTGGAGGTGTGAAATAAGCAGAGTGCCAATGTGAGGGAGACATGCTGGAGGTCATTAGTCCGTCCTTTGGTGGTCTGTGAGCCGTCACAGAGAGGTCTCTTTCCTGGAGGTGTGAAATAACCCAAGTTATGGAGGCATGCTGGAGATAATTAGTCCGTCCTTTGATGCACTATTCCCCGCCTTTCAAACACTTATTCCTGGGTTTTAGCCTGTCATTCTGCACGATATCATTTAACATTGACCCTATCCTGAAAATGTACATGTAAATGTTATAATATATATATATATATATATATATATTTCAAGATGGCGCCTGTGTCGGCATGCCGCTCCCTCTACTCTACCTCTACTGTCAGATATTCCCACCTACCTGCGCCGGTTGCCCTGCATCCTACCTCATCGAAAGCGCTTTAGACGACGGGGAAAGCGTGGTGGCACGCTCGTCCATCAAAAAGCACACCTGACGGCTTCTTCCGTGACTTATCCACGCATCAGATGTCATGGCCCTCCCGCTGCATGCCATCCGAGGGTTCGGTGGATTCGCCCTGTCTTTCCGGAGCTGCGGCCTCTGCTGGGCCCGCTGGCAGCTCCTCCTGCCCGACTTACTGCTCCCGGTCCGCGCGGCCCTTCAACACGCACATCTTCGTCAGCTGAGACGCATTACACCTCCGGAGAGAAAACTCTTCTTCGATTTTGACATGTGACATCTCTTTCTGACCGTTAGAGCCAATAGAATCCAAGGGAAATCGTCCCGCACACACTTATGTTAAAAAAAGGTCGCATCTTCGCACATTCAATCTTGCTACAGAGCGTAGGAATGGCCTGCTCTGATATTTTAAAACGGAATTGCAGTTTGATTGCTTATATATCAGAACATTTCAAAGGGGACACAGACACATTGGATATTAACCTATGGATTAACTACAGCATCGTTGTTATCGTTTTAATGCCATTGAAGACCAGTTTTGACCAGACAAAACCAAGGTAAGCCATGTTAGCGTTGTAGGCTACCTAGCGCCACATGTTTTGATGGACGTTTTTGTTGATAACGTCGCGAGTTTGTATCTTTCAGTGTTGAGGTGGGCACCGTTAGATTTTGTGTCTTTACGATCATAAACGATGTGTTGGATGTGCAGCTAGGATAAGTAATAAGGGAGCTAGGAGTGATTTTCGGTGCAGTAATAGGTTAGCATTTTTCGGTCGGGGCTAATTCAGAGGCTCACTGTTAGCATTGTGTGGTTTTTTTGGGAAAAAGATCAGTTAAATTCGTTTTTTCCCGTTATATGGATATAAAATATTCATAGTTTATGTATTAAGGTTCCTTAGACGTTGTTTCCTGCAAATGACGCGATTTCGGCCCCGGAACTGGGTCTGTGGGGCTTAAGAGGTTAAATGGTCGGGAAAAGTGTTTTTAAACATCTGGAAGAGAGTTTTAGCCTGTTTTGCTCGATATCATTTAACATTGAACCTCTCCTAGAAATGCACAGAATATGTACATTTTCGGGATAGGTTCAATGTTAAATGATATTGTGCAAAATGACAGGCTAAAACCCAGGAATAAGTGTTTGAAAGGCGGGTGTCACGGAGGTGATCTCTGGGCCCATAGATCTCGGCCTCCGTTACGGGTTGTGTAGCTTCATTGTTGTCTCCTCTCCCCTCACCTGTGTCTTGTTGATTGATTAGTGTGTGTGTATTTAGGCTCTGTTTTCCCTGTCAGTGGACAGGTAGTGTGTGGGAGATCCTTGTGGCTGCTGACTGTGTTCAGGGAGGACAGTCATATTGAGGCTGGTGACTATGTGCACATGAGAAATAAATGCCCACACCGGGTTGTATTTGAACTCTCTGCCTCTGCCTCCTTGCTTGGTCGGGCCGCTCAACGGTCAGTCTCACAGCGGGGAAAAGGGCTCATCACCACACTTTACAAGCCAGGGAAGGTGCCTGAATCCTGGGTAAACATTGTTTAAATAGTCTGATACCTCCAGGAAAGTGGCACTTTATCTGCCCCTGGGAACCTTCAAGGTTATATTTATGTTATTATCACATGATTTAAAAAAAAAAAACAGTTTACACAGTAGACATAACAAAAACATGATTAACGGGGGCCCGGGGACCATATTAGCCGTCTAACTTGTACGGTGCACAGGGGCAAACAGATTGAGTCCACGGCCCCTGCCCCATCCTCAGGAGTGTCAACCGGCCCTGAAGAAGAGGTATCGTTTGGGTCTTGTCTGCTGCTCTCAGCCCCTGAGCCCTCTTTGGAGGTATCTGACGGCGGTAGACCTCCTTCTGATGATGCTGCCGCCCTGAACATGGAGCGGATTTTCAATCCCTCCTTTATTTCAGGCGTATTCGCGTCGAACCGGTTTGCAGTGCTTACGTCGTGACACATAAACCTGGCGAGAATCGACCTGCTTTCTGGATCTTGGTGATGCTTGATATTGTCAGCCAGGGCAGTGCGCAGGATTGTGAAGGTGACGGCTGTTTCTAGCCCAGCATCAGCCCAAGCCCTCTTCAGGTGAGCGTTCAGGTTCTTGGAGGCGTACGTCCCCGTTGTGAAAAGGAAGAATTCATTCTGAGAACCCGACAAGCCCTCTTTTATCCCCATCCACCGCATGACCCAACTAAACTCCTTTACTGTAAGCACCAGCTGTGCTTCGCCAAATGTCTTGGCAGTCTTGTGATCCTGCACGTGAATGATGTAGCCCTCAGCAGTGCCCCTTTGGTCCGCCTCAAAGACCTCAGTGTTGGTCATGTTTGCGTACACACCCGGATGGTGGCCATACAAGAGGCTCCAATGGAGGTTGAGATAGCCATATAGCAGGTACTGGGTGATTGAGGTCAGCTTGCTGGCCATCAGGTCAATGAGATCAGGGATGCGCTTCTCAGCGGCCGCCATGGTGGCGAGAAGCTCCGCCTGGCTCGGCCGACGATCCAGCTTGTTCCTCTTCACCTTAAACTGGTGGACAGTGACGGCCTTTTTCAAGTTGTTCATGTTGGCTGTCACCTCTTTGATGATGTGGGTCATATCAGACTGGGTGAGCCTGCACCCCCGGAGCTGTACCTCAGGATATGGTTCACATTCTTCAGGAACAACAGCGATGTTGTGACTGCCCGGCCCGACTTTGAAATATGCTCGCTCCAGCCACGGACCCTCTTCATGTCTTTTAGGAACAGCCAGTCTGACAGCCGGTTAACACCATGGGCCATGAATACGAGGAAGTTCTTTATCCGGCTGACCTTCGACAGACAATTTTCTTTCCGTTTTACTGTCGGTGCGACACCCTCACAATGATGTCTGAATGTACGTCTCCATGCTTTTAGGCAACGTGATTTCACACATGGTATTCCCCCGTCCCTTCCCAGTGGACCAGGGATTTGGGGCAGAGGGTGAGTCCTTAGCCAGCTTAGCTTTCAGCTTATTGTAGACAGACACACGGGTCTTCTAGCATACAGGGGTCTCACTACCGGAGGCTTCTGGGGACTGCATGACAGTCTTGACCAGGGTCTTGAGAGGGGTATTGCTGCCGGTGGTTTCTGGGGACTGCATGACAGTCTTGACATGGGTCTCGCTACCGGAGGCTTCTGGGGACTGCGTGACAGTCTTGACCGGGGTCTTGAGAGAGGTATTGCTGCCGGAGGCTTCTGGGGACTGCTGGGGACTGCATGACAGTCTTGAGAGGGGTATTGCTGCCGGAGGCTACTGTGTTTATGCCGGAGGTACTTGGGATTGCCAGGCCCTTAAATTGTGTACACTCTTCCTCAAGCACAGCAGCAGTGGCACTCTGCTTCCAGCTCCTTTTTCAGCCTGGAGCAAAGGGTCTTCACCTCATCAATGAGGGCATCCTTCTGAGCCCTCAATGCCACATTTTCCAGCATCACCTGCCTGCAGTCCTCTTCGTCACACTCGGTATGTGGGGAGAAGGGTGGAGGGTGCACCGGGTATTCCTCTTCATTGTCTATATACAATGATGTAGCCATTCCAATGATGGGGTTAGTCTCTCGGAGGTCATGGAGCAACTGCAGGGCCACCCAATGCTTCAGCCTTAACATGACCTGAGAACTCAGGGTGGTCATGAGTTACATGACGGTCCAGTCTCTTCCCAGCATACGAACACCCTGTGATGGGACAGGGTTTGGTCCGAACATTTATCCTGCCACTGGCCATTTTTAGAATGATGCCTCTCTCCTCCAAGTTCCGCACTGCATGTTTGTGCTTAAGGTGCTTGTTCAACGCCAGATAGAAGAGTCTGCACACCGGGCATTCGGACGACATCCTTACTAAAACAGACACAATGAATTTTATTAAAATTCTGTTCTGTTTCTCCGTTTATATGCGTTAGCGTAACCGGCGATTGCAACACTGGGTCAGATGCTTCAATTCATGGTGCCCCGACCATGAGAGGGTTTGGGGTGCCCCAGAACCAGGCAGTACCCCAGCAGGAAACACGTTTTATGGTCAAAGGAGGAAAGAGTGATAGAACCGGGGTAAAGCAAAGAAAGTGTCCGACAATAGTGACTTGTGAGGCGGCAAGAGAGTCTGTCATCTGTCGGTCCTATCCTCCAGGCAATGCGGTTGCCAGAACTGGGTCAAATTGACCAAAATGTAAAAAAATAAGTTTCAATTCATCCATGAAAATGAAAAAAAGTATCCGAAAATAGTGCATCATGAGCCCGCAAGAGTCCCCTGTCAACTCCCCTTACATTCCTCCAGACTCACCAAAGTCAGAGTTAACTTTTTTGAGAACCAGAGAAAAGTGGTGAAAATGAAAAAATGTATCCAAAAATAGTGCCTCATAACCCGGGTAGAGTCCCCTGTCAACTCCCCTTACATTCCTCCAGACTCACCAAAGTCAGAGTTAACTTATTTGAGAACCAGAGCCTCCGCTCTGATAATCCGGTGCTGACTTTACTTTAATATGTATGGATGTTTCGGTGCGTTTTGAAAAGAAAGAAACACTATTTAATTATAACAATATATGTATTTTCAATTAAACAAGGACATGTCACAGTGAACATATATACATATGTACAGCGAATCTTCAGCGACTTCGCTTCTGGAGAGCCTTCAACGAGCAAGTAGACTCATTCCATTCTTTCTCCCGTTTATTCGCCCGCTCCAGCAACCCCGCCTGTAACTTTACATCGGCTTCATCCTCCGAGGGATCACTGGTGGTATCATGGTAAACCAGAGTGAATTCATCATCGCTGCTGCTGAACTCGGGACAATTGTCTGGAGCTCGCCTTGCCTTAGGCTGTGCTGGAGCGGAGGATGTCTTTCACTTTGCCTTTGGCTCTGGCTATGGAGCTGGAGGAGCGGAGGGACCTGCTTCTTCAGGTTCTATCCTGGCCTCGGCTTGTGCATCCATGGTCGCCTGGGCAAACAAATCTTGAAACATGTATCTGATGCCCAAGGCCTCCTTAACCCCCAGGTTAATGGCGTAGTACCGGTTAGCCGTCCTTAAGTCGTGGCACATAAACCGGGAGAGCACCTCACGTTTGGATGGGTCCTGGTATCTCTTCACCTGAAAAGATACGGATAATTAGTAAAACTGGAATGGGTAACAGTTACATGTGCAGTCATTACCAAACTCACAGTGTCTGCCAGGGCAGTGTGTGGGAAATCGACCCCTGACGCCCTGCATCAGTCCATGCTTGGTTGAGAAACAGATGGAGGTTCTTAGAGGGGCCGTCCCCCGCCGTGTAGAGGAAGTAGCAATTCTGGTACCCATCCAGAGTCTTTTTGATTTGCATCCACCGCTGGACCCAGCCAAATTCCTCCGCAGTACAGTGCACCAGCGCTTCTCCATCGATTTTGGCGGTCTTGTGTGCCTTGCCATGGATGACATAGCCGTGCTTGGTGCCCCTTTTTTCTGCCTCATTCACCTCTGAATTAGTCATGTTTGCGTACACTCCTGCACGGTGACCATAGAGCGGGGACCAATGGAGTGAGAAATAGCCATATAATAGGTAGCGGGCGTCTACCGATGGGGAACGCTCCATTCGATCCAATATTTCCGGGATGCGCTTGACAGAGGCAGCAATACACTTTTGGAGATCACCATAGCTGGGCAGGCTATCCAGCTTGCGCCTCTTCACATGGAACTGGTGCACTGTCACATCCAGGCTTGGAATTTCGTAATTTTAGGGGCAAGGCCATTCCCATTTTTTTTAAGGGCACAAAGGCCACATGACAGGGCACAAAGGCCGTTTGGTTAAATTACGCTGGTCAATCAACATGACTGAAAAGTGTAGCACTAACGTCAACACCAGTCGTTTTACAAATGGCTGAATAGCAATAGTGTTTCTTAAACGTATACGTTAAGTTCAGCCATAAACCACATAAGTCAGTCATGTATTATATCAAAACCGCTTAGCAAGAAAAATACTAGATTCAAAGGTGACAGCTATCTGCTAGCTTGTAGAAGCAACACTAGATGTAGACCCCTTGAAGGGAAGATGTTAGCGCTATCCAAACTAGCTAGCTATCGCTAGTTTTCATGACAAAATGTAACGAGTCGACTTTAAATAGGCTAATACAATGGTAATTACCTATCAATAGTACTTTCTATAAACACGTAAATGTTAAGTCCTTTCAAATACTACCACATACTTCAGTTAAATCATATCAAAACATCTTGGTCCGCTTGCTTACCTGTGCTTGTCTTGCTCCTGCGGCTGAGGGAGGAGGCTGTCGGGCCCCTACAGGCATTTCTGACGGAACAATCACAGCAGAGCAATCGCTCTGATCCACAGACACGGGACTATCCTACTGCGCGCACTAATATGACTTTACTAGCATTGTTTACACGGCATGTCTGACGGAACAATCACAGCAGAGCAATCGCTCTGATCCACAGGCACGGGACTATCCTACTGCGCGCACTAGTATGAATGACTTCACTAGCGTTGTTTAAACTGGAACTATTGACAGAGGCACAAAGGCCACTTTGGCCGTGAATTGCATTTTTTTTCACAGGGCATCACGGCCAACATGGCCGTCGTGGTCGTCGTGAAATTCCCACCCTGGTCACGTCCCTATTCAGCCGCACAAGGCAACCTTTCAACTCCCGCACTATGGTAGACATGTCAGACCGACTGAGCCTGTTCGCAGTTACATGCGAGTCCATCAGGTATCGAATAAACTGCAGTATATTTTGTATATAAAAGGCAACAGTTGTGACGGCAAGGTCACTGGTTTCTCTCAGGTCATGTGCCCAGGCACGGATCTTGGAAGTGTCCTTCAGGAACAGCCACGCCCCATAAACAATAGAAATTGCTTGACCCGGCTCACCTTCGACTGCACATTTTCTGACAATTTTATGTCTGGATCGATCCCTGCGTTGTAGTCCCGGTACTCTGTCATTACCGCCTCCATGCTGGGTGGAAGTGTTATGTGCCATACGTATTGTATTCGCCCGTCCTGTACCAGAGGGCCTGGGATGTGTGGGTGACATTTTCCCAGCCACAGGGACCATTGCTTGTCTAGCGCGATTCTGTGTTCCTGAGCAATACAGGGGTACGGAAGGAGTTATATGTTTTCACTAGGGGTGCACCGAATGGGAAATTCTTGGCCGAAACCGATACCGAAAATAGGAAACAGTTGGCCGAAAACCGAATGCCGAAAGGCCGAAAATGATTAATAGAAATATATATATATATAATGTATACATTTTTTACCAATGTTGTTCAGCTACCTGATTATGGAAATAGACATGATTATGGCAAAACTTAACTTAAATAATAATCACTATTATGGGTCCATAAAACATTTATTCAGCACTTTTGAATGCATACAGTACATTTATATATGTCATGTATTATTGCTAAAAAACATTATATCGCAGTCTTAGTGTCGCCAACTCGTTTCTAATATGCAAAGACAACAAATGCGTCTATGATGTATTTTCGATCAGACGAGATCTCTCTCCCGTCTGTGTGCGAGGGGGCGGGGCAGTTTACACACACGCAGCTGCTACATCCAGCGGAGCACACTGCGGAGATGGCGGAGAGAACGCGCTCCGAGGTGTGGTTAAACTTTACCCGTCTCGATGTGGAGAATACTTGTTACCATAAGTGCAATAAGAGTTTAGCATGTAAACACGAGCAATTTGTCTAAACATTTAGCAAAAGTGCACCGCATGCAGACGGAGGAATGTACCGGGTTCGACCGTCTTTCTAGCAGCCCTGTAGCCCCATCCACGAGTAACGTTTCCACGTCAGGTGTTATGTATGCTAGCAGCAACACACGGAGTTAACTACATTATACAAACATGGGTTAATGATTAGAGGAAACAGAGTTATTTAGTTTGTTAAAATTTCAGCTATTCTGTTTACAGTCTGTCATCAGATTATTTAATACGATTTGTTAAAGGCTCAGGGCAATCTCGATGACAAAGGTCAATGTCCCCCCCCCCCCCCGTGAGCCAGCCGCGAGCATGGTCGCCGCGTCTTTATTACGTCATCACAACAACACGTTAGGTTACCAACGTAAGCCTGTTCTGACATTCGGTGATATTTTTTCGGTGCTAAAACCCTTTCGGCCGAAAGCCGAAAGGGCCTTTTTAACCATTTTCGGCCGATAATTTTCGGTGGCCGAATATTCGGTGCATCCCTAGTTTTCACAGCAAACGATGCTGGTTTACCGGTATGTTTGATATGTAGGGAGAAGTTGTCAAAGGTGCTGCAGCCTTTATGTATCGAGGAACAACCAGGGAACAACACGGGAGAGGAATACAGCTGACGATCTTCAGTCATAATTCAATGGGGTATGTAATTTATTTCAGAAAACACTTTTTGTTATATTCCATGGAATGCTCTTAACGTCCCGATAGCAATGAATATATTAAATGCTTTGACAATAAATACATAAACATTTTGTTTGGAAGCCATAGCGCTGTTAAAAGCACGACCAATCATTTTAGCCGGCCCGGCTAAAGTAACTGGATGGCCTACCTGCCTGTCAGCCTTCCATCTGTGCACAAACTTATCTCGTGCCCTCATTGGTCGTGTGCGCGTTCGTGTGTGTTGGAGGAGGGGCTCTGTAAGGAAGTCTGAAGGAAGAGGCAGATTTTTTCCGGTTGTGTATTTTCAAATTCTAGCGCACTGGAGCTGGTTTCTCCATTCTTACCTACCCTACCTTTAACTCTTTTTAGGGTGCAGCTATATGTTTTATTTATTTCAAAGTGGGCCCATTTTAATTATACTTTATTTCCTTCAAATTTGCAGAGGACTCCCCAAGTGCTGTGTTTAATTTATTTTAAAGTAGGCCTGTGTATTATTTTTAATTCTCCTTATAGGAGTTATTTGTTTCTTATTAGAGGTTAACAGTTTTATATAATGTAATAAATAGCCTAATAAATGCAAAAAAAACGTAGTTTTTGTCTGATATAACAATAAATACAACTTTATAAGCTATCAAGCTATGAAATATGTTTTGCGGCTCCAGACAAAAAATGTTTTTGGAAAAAGGAGCAAAATGGCTCTTTTGGTCAAAAAGGTTGCAGACCCCAGCTCCAGGCAATGCGGTTGCCAGAACTGGGTCGAATTGACCAAAATGTAAAAAAAAAAAAGTTTCAATTCATCCATGGAAAAGGGCTGAAAATCCAATCCAATCCAATCCATTTTATTTATATAGCACATTTAAAAACAACAGAGTTGAACAAAGTGCTGTACATCAACAACTGTATAAAAACATAGCAAAAATACATAAAAACAGACAGGACATGAAACAAATGTAATACGAGACAATGAAACCAGATCAGAAGCCACCGACTGAAAAAACTCTCCTATATGACGTAAAAACAATACAAAACACTAGTAAGGTAAACAATAAATAAAAACCACATTTTACAGCACAAGTCAAGAAAAATAAGTGGGTTTTTAAGCGAGATTTAAAAACAGGCAGAGTTGGAGCAAGTCTAACCTGGAGGGGTAATTTGTTCCATAACTTTGGAGCTGCAACAGCAAAGGCTCTGTCTCCCCGCTGCTTTAGCCTCAATTTTGGGACTACCAGAAGGAGTCTGTCAGCAGACCTCAGTGACCGTGTGGGTGTGTATGGTTTTAAAAGATCTGCCAGGTACGGTGGGGCTAAACCGTTCAGGGCCTTGTATGCGAACAGCAACATTTTAAACTGTATTCTAAAATGGACTGGTAGCCAGTGTAAAGAGGCGAGTACAGGCGTAATATGTTCACGCCTGCCTGTCCTTGTAAGGAGGCGTGCAGCAGCATTCTGGACCAGCTGTAGGCGTGACAGGGAAGCCTTGGTCACTCCAATATAAAGAGCATTGCAGTAATCCAGTTTAGTGGATATAAAACAATGTATTATCTTCTCAAAGTCATTAAAAGAAAGGAAAGGCTTGACCTTTGCTAAAAGTCTTAGCTGAAAGAAGCTGGATTTGACCACAGAGTTTGTCTAGTTTAAAATCACGATCAATCCATACTCCCAGGTTTGTGACAATGGGTTTCACATATGGGACAAGATAATCCAGCCCAGGCGGGGCATTGGGGCCACCACTGGGTCCAAATATTATGACCTCTGTCTTTTTTTCATTGAATTTTAAAAAGTTCAAGGCCATCCAGGCTCTGATGTCCTGCAGACAGTCAGACAGGTGTTGCTGAGGGTTTGGGTCATTTATTTTCAGGGGCATGTAGATTTGCGAGTCATCTGCATAAAAATGAAATGAGACACCATATTTCTTAATGATAGCGCCCAGGGGGAGTAGGTACAGGGAAAATAAAATCGGCCCAAGAATGGAGCCTTGGGGTACCCCGTATGTGAGAGGAGCAGAGGAGGAAGTAAATTCATTAAGATTTACATTAAAACTTCTTTCAGACAGATACGACTTAAACCAGTCTAGAGCAGTACCACTGATTCCCACAATATGTTGCAGGCGAGAAATGAGAATACTGTGATCTACAGTGTCAAAGGCAGCTGTCAGGTCTAAAAGTATAAGAACAGCACTGTTCCCAGAGTCAGTAGCTAAAAACAGGTCATTAAACACTTTTAAAAGAGCAAATTCAGTGCTGTGGAGGGGTTTAAACCCAGACTGGAATACCATGCACATTTAAGAAGGACTGCAACTGCTTCAGGACCACTTTTTCTAACATTTTGGACATAAAAGGAAGTTTAGAGATAGGTCGAAAATTGTCAAAAACAGAGGTGTCCAGGTTTGTTTTTTTAATCAAAGGCTGGACCACAGCATGTTTTAGGCACTTTGGTACTTTTCCTGTAGTCAGGCTGCTGTTAATTATATGAAGAACGTTAAGTCCAACAATGTCCCAGATTTCTTTGAAAAATCGCGCAGGGACAACATCACTTGGAGAACCCGAGGGTTTCAATTGAGCAACAATTTCCTTTAGAGCAGGAAGTGACACAAGCTCAAACTGATCCATAACAGCTGAGCAAGTGTCCTAGACAGATGGATCATGGGAAGGAAGTGAGATGTTTGCTGCTGATGGCAGCGACCTTGTCAATAAAAAACTGAAGAAAAGCCTCACAGGTCTCAGTGGAGGTTACTAAGTTGATGGATTGTGGGACATTTAGTATACAGTTTATAGTGCTAAAAAGAACACGGGGTTTATGACAGTTATTACGTATAACATCTGAAAAATACTGCGTTTTTTCCGCTTTAACAACTTTCTGATAGCTACGCCAGGAGCCCTTTAAGATATCATAATACACATGCAGCCTGTCTTTTAGCCATTTGCCTTCAGCCCTTCTGCACTCCTGTCTGGCAGTACGAGTGGACTCATTTCACCATGGTTCAGACTTAACTTTAGGGCGAACAGCTTTTAGTGGAGCAATAGTATCAAGGATGTCTTGACAAGAGGAGTTAAAGAAAGAAAGTAACTCCTCTGTATCACCAGTAATAGGATATGCTCTATCATCCACAACATGTTTGAAGGCAGCAGAAAACTGAACAGCGGTGGAGGGTTTAAAAGCATGCGATGAAAATGAGCAGACTGTGGACACTGTTTACCAACAACACAAGGGATAGTGACGTCAAATAGAACAGGCATGTGATCGGAGAAGATTGGGTCGCATATCTCAACATTACATATTGATAGACCATAAGACAGGACAAGATCAAGAGTATGCCCGTGTTCGTGCGTGGGGCCAGAAATCGATTGAACAAGATTAAAGGCATCAATACGATTTAAAAAGTCTCGAGCCAACGGTTTGTTAGGACAGCAAACATGTATGTTTAAATCCCCCAAGATAAGAACCCGGTCATATGTATGCATAATGCCGGTCAGGAAATCGGAAAAATCGTTAATAAAGTCCTTGTTGTACTTTGGGGGACGGTAAATCACTGCACACAGGACCGGATCAGTGCGGCCCAACTCAAATGAGTTCAGTTCAAAACTAGAGAACGAGGCCGGCAACTGTTTACAATAAAAGTTTGACTCATAAACAATCGCTATTCCTCCTCCTCGACCAGTTATCCTCGGGGAATTCAGGTAGCTACAGCCTGACGGTAACAGTTCAGAGAAGGCGCTGGACTCACCCACGTTCAGCCAAGTTTCCGTCACGCAAAGGAAATCCAATCCACGGGAGATGAAGAAGTCGTTAAGAATAAAAGTTGTATTTGCTATCGACCTAGCATTAACCTGTTAAGCCCGAAGGTCCCGGCCGGCAGGGACCCTGGGTTTTCTTTTCACGAAACTGTGTCTCAGGGCATCTTAATATTTAAAACCTATTAATGTGTTATACCAGATTAACGAGAAGAATCTCAGCTAACTGACGATACGAACCATTTTTACCGAAACAAAACACAAGTCTCACAAGAAGCGTTAGCATTAGCCCTTAGCTAAAACGGGCAGATGCTACTTCCGGTGCTAACTAGCAAAAACGATCTTTAAAACTTAATATTTTCTGCACAAACTACATATCATCTGAAAGCTGATACTCCACAGAATATTTTTGTTATAAGTATCATCACTGTAGGACACAAACTCACTGAGCTAGCAGCCAGAACAAAGAAGAAAAAAAACAACAGTTTTCAAAACCAGAACAATAATTATGTCTTACCGTTGCTGTTTTGTGATCAAAGCTCTTGTTCAAGGAAATAAAAACGCTGCTTAAAGTTAATCTAATGTCTCTTAGTCACTTTAGAATTGTTCCTGATAATCTATCATTACATTCATGGCAGCAGAGTAGGTATAACTTTTCGCAGTCCCGAGCTAATGCTGTCTCACATGCTGTTTACGCAAACTTCTTTCTACTTGACGTAAGTGTTTAGCGGGACTTACTAACTGTCACTCGATTATATTGGCTCTAACGGTTCAGAAAAGGTGTCAATCACCCAAATCGACCAATGGGTTCCAAAGATATGATCCTGCGTAGTATAAACTACGCCTGCTCCGGCTCCATTACGCATTACGCAGCCAGAAGGGAGAGCTTCAGCACCGAGCAGGTGCTAGAGATGCTAGCTGACGATATGATCATACCAGATGACTCTTCGTCGGATGATGAAGATCTCCTCCAGCCAGACCTGGATCCGGACAGTAGTGACTCGGATGTTGAACTTCCACCACGGGAAAGGTATGTAATCTCTCTGTTTTTATATATTACTTATGTGTTTGGTGGAACTGCGTCACAGTGCTAGTTTAGCCAAGAAGCTACAGGAATGATTAGGCAAAATGCTAAATAGTGTTACTTGTCTTTTTGGAGTTACATTTTCTAAATGAATGGCCAGTGAATGAATATATACATGTGTTTACTTATTTATTTGGTGTAATATTATTCATTTATAGTCCAATATTATCCTTTTTATATATTACTTTTGTGTTTGGTGGAACTGCATCACAGTGTTAGCTTAGCCAACAGGAATGATTAGCCAAAATGCTAAATAGTGTTACTTGTCTTTTTGGAGTTACATTTTCTAAATGAATGGCCACTTGGCCAGTATATGAATATATATATGTGTTTGCTTATTTATTTGGTGTAATATTATTCATTTATAGTCCAATATTATCCTTTTTATATATTACTTTTGTGTTTGGTGGAACTGCATCACAGTGTTAGTTTAGCCAAGAAGCTACAGGAATGATTAGGCAAAATGCTAAATAGTGTTACTTGTCTTTTTGGAGTTACATTTTCTAAATGAATGGCCAGTGAATGAATATACATGTGTTTACTTATTTATTTGGTGTAATATTATCCTATAAGTATAAGCCAGTGAATTAATCTAATCTCTTTGTTTTTCCACATTTGTTAGATGAGGAGTGACCCCAGCAGGACAAAGCCACACACCCAGAAGACTTTCAGGGAGCAGCTTGCTGCAGAATTGTTGGAGTTTGCTGAAGGCCCTGCTGAAGGCCCTGCACCTCCACCACCTCTCCTCCTCCACCACTCACATGCATGCCCGAGTATTATGGAGAAGATGCCACCAAGGTCAGGAAGAACTGCAGGAGGTGCCTAGATGCTGGACTCAAAAGGGTGAAGACACCTGTGTACTGCAGGAAGTGCCAGGTCCCTCTGTGCTTCACTGTCAAAAATAACTGTTTCAGGGAGTGGCACGACCTAAATACTGGAACATTCAGGTAGGTATAAAGTTCAGGTAGGTATAACGTTTTGAGAGTGTTTATTTAAAAAAAAAATACTTGTTTTTATATACCTAGTGTGATTGTATTGTATAGTGTGTTGGTAAAATATTTGTTGTTTTTAAAAACCTACAGTGTGGTTTTATTGTATAGTACGTTGGTAAAATGTTTGTTTTTACATGCCTATAGTGTGTTGGTAAAATGTTTGAAATAAATCTGCCCCAGTTGGAGTCAAATGTTACCTATGTTTCCGTTTTTTTTTATTGTGCAAGTACACTTACACACAATGACCTACAGTGTAGTTTTATTGTATAGCGCGTTGGTACAGTTACATACACACACAGCTACACTTACACATACACCTACACATACCCACACAGCTACACTTACACACCTACACATACCCACACAGCTACACTTACACATACACACACACACACACACACACACACCTACACTTACACACACACACCATTTTTTTTAATTATTATTCTTTTTAAATATTTTTTTTTTGTTTTTTGGGTGGAATGAATACCTATAGTGATGATTCAATGTAATACAATGATTTTTATAGTCTGGTACCTGAAAAAGGTCAAATGGCACTGATGGAACCAAATGTGCCCAAATGTGCCCAAAGCTTATTCCGCCTGGACTTTATTTTCATAAACCTCTCTAAAAAGGTCAAATATCACTTGTTTTGCCTCAATCTTGATACAGGGTACTTATTATATGTTATACTTTGGATTCCTAAAGCTTTTAGGCTACTAACCCATCATTCAAGGTTGTTCTTCACTATAAGTAATGGGTTTTCTTTAGGCGGAGACAGGAATTTACATTTTTTTGCTATGTTCCATCTGAATTTACTCTGACACAGAACAATCTATATTGATTCTGACACTTCTACATCCAACTCACAGATGTAACCTTGCTTTGATAACAACAATTATTCATATAAACCTTTTAGAAGTGAAGTTATAGTCATTTGTTCTGGGAATGTCATTTTCGAGCCTGAAACCTGAAAAACAGGCTCGGGGTTTAACAGGTTAACCAGTGCCATCTTGGTGGGAGCCGGAGCAATAGCCGCACGGTGGGCCCGATCCAGCGGCCGCAGGTTCAGAGGATTCACTCCACGTCTGCCTAGACGGGAATGACAGCGGCGGGGGGGGTGGGTTTCCTCAGCAGAGCCGACGACAGGCACCAGCCAAGGGTCGATAGGATCCAGTAAACGCCGAGAAAAAACGAGTCGTTGAACCGCTCCATTTTCAGTCCGGAGGGACGAGGATAGCGCCAACCAAGCTTTCAGCTTCACCAGCTGGCCTGCGCGGATGCCCCGGCGCCTGCGGCGCTTCCCACGAGGAGGTTGAGGCGGAGCCCGGTATAAGTGAGCAGGTATCCCAGACAGGAACGGGGGACAGAACGTTTTTTGATCACAACGATCAAACTCCAACAGGTTCTTGGCAGAGAGGCGAATATCCAGGAGTGTTTGACGATCATACGCCAGTAGGGAGCTTACAGTATCAGTGACAAGTGACATAAACAGTATAAACATAAACCAGGTTGCAAGCGACAGACGGCAAGCCACATACACTGGCGCCATCTTTGTTATTCAGGTGTAGCTACACACCAAAATGAAAAAAAGTATCCGAAAATAGTGCCTCATGAGCCCGCAAGAGTCTCCTGTCAACTCCCCTTGCATTCCTCCACAGTCAGAAAAAGTCTGAGTTAACTTTTTGGAGAACCAGCCAAAAGGGGTAAAAGTGAGGAAATGTATCCGAAAATAGTGCCTCATAATGCTGGTAGAGTGCCCTCAAACTCCCCTTGAATTCCTCCATTCAGAAAAAAATCTGAGTTAACTTTTTGGAGAACCAGCTAAAAGGGGTAAAAGTGAGGAAATGTATCCGAAAATAGTGCCTCATAATGTAGGTAGAGTCCCCCTCAAACTCCCCTTACCGTCAACAGACTAACTAACCCCCCAGTGTCAGTAGCCTCTGAATTTCTATCCACCAGGGCGTGCAATGATTTTGCCTCTTTCTTCACAGACAAAATTCAGAAAATCAGACAAGCAGTCAGTGCCTCTGTATCAGGTACAGCAAATGTGTTGTCCCTATGTCCACCTAATATCAATTCAGACATCATGACACAATTCCATCAGATTAATGATAAAAACCTAGAGGACATTATTCAACTTCTGAAATCCTCCTCCTGCTGCCTTGATATTATTACTTGCATGGCCTCAGATCTACTTCATATAGTAAACAAATCTCTTCACTCAGGTATTTTTCCACAGGCCCTGAAAACTGCAGTCATTAAACCGCTCTTAAAAAATAATAATCTAGATCAGGGGTCGGCAACAGGCGGACCGCGGTCCGGATCCGGACCCAGACGCCGACCTATACGGACCCGGAGCTATAATCAATACATTAATTAATGTAATTAATTAATTTTTCGGCGTCTCCCGCTTTTTTAACGCTGATTTGGGTGACTTGTTTAATTCGTGGAGAACCGAAGAGTTTTCGTTTTGGGGGTGGGGGGAGGGAGTCCGTCCGTCAGTCCGACTGACGGACAACTTCTCACTTCAAAAAAAGAAGAGAAAATCTAGACCGCAACAATAATTAAACAAGCGAGTACCTGTTTTTCCTGGCCAAGGACAGGTTCCTTGAACACAACACGAGTGTAACGTGTCTTCACGTGGTATGTCTCCTCTGAAAGGAGTGCTGAGCACCGGAACGCCGCTCCAGCCCTTAAAATATTGCAATACCCATAAGGAGCCGTACACATGCCGCAGTGTTTGCGTGGCTGTGTCTTTAGTTGTAAGCACAGTGGCGATCTGTTGTTATTAGCATCTGGTTAGCTAGCTATGCTAACGAATTTAAAGAGCTTTTCTACAACCAGGTGGAAGAGAGCTATCTCCTGAGAGGCTCAAATAACCTCAGCTCAGTGAGGTTAAGGCACACCTTGATATGATCATTATAGTTATTAATGAGACTAAATGAAAAACAGGTATAAAATACTATATGACAGTAACAAAAAAGTTGTTAAAAATAACAAGAATAGAGTTTAAAAGGGGAGTGATTTGTAAAATATCCAAAAAGAAAAATATGCTTACAGTTCTGTTTCATATGGGTGTTAAGAGATGTATCCATAGATCTCTTAATGTTGCTCTCAAAGTGTACCAGATTGATGCTTTGAACTTCAATATTTAAAAAAAATCTTCCCGAGTCCGGGGAGCATGTCCCTGGACCCCCCTAGAGGAGGTTAGGTCCCCCCCCCCCACTTAAATAATGTTCACATGGATAGGATACTAAATACATTTGCACACATCTTGTGTCCATATCTTTCTGTTTTGGTGGTCATGCCACACCGTGCACATGCATGCATATGTGAGTCATGGTGAGATATCTGGATTAAGAGGTTGCTTTTTCTTTGCACAGCATGAAAGAAAGGCCAAATGAATGGGCTGTGATTTTAGTTTTTTTAAGCAAAAGTTGAGTTCAATAATTTGTACGACCCTCGGAGGATGTTGTAAAAATTGAAAGGAAAAAGGTTCCCCACCCCTGCTGTAAATAATAATAAAAACCCTTGATTTATAACTTAACATCTCTGTCTCCTATTGATCTGAGTATATTATAAAGAATAGCAGTTAATTGAAGCACTATAGCACAGGCCTTTGTCAGATGGTATATTACGCTGTTTTCGAATATTTCTCTCTTTTTTCACAATACCTGTGTTTGCATCACTGAAACCAATGAGCACCTGCATGTGTATGAGAATGGCCCTGACACCATTTCAGCCCAGATTTACAAACTCCAGGCAGGACAAGCTCCAGCTCAATTCTCACACTGAATTTTAAAAAAGTGAGTGAGGGACTGCAATATAAGAGGGAAAGAAAGATAAACTTTAAAACTGTTCAATTGTTATGATGTGTAAAGACTGATATTGTTCTATAATCGGCTGAAACTGTTAAGTCATGATGTGAAACGGTTAACAAAGAAAAAGGGAAACTCAAGCTGCTGCTACACTTTATTTTATTTATCTAAAATTAAGCACTTTTAAGATGCACATATTTTCAAAAGCTATTTTATTTATTTTCTCTATTTTATTTGTAAATGCAGCCCGAGAGGAACATTACACATATCCACAGTATTTAAGTAATGTTAATTGACAATAAATATTGTTGTTTTTGAATTGTACTTTCTTTATTTGATTGGCAGTCAGTTGTTGATTACATGCAGACGTTGATAAAGCTACAGCTACTTCAATATATATCACACTAATTCATGAAGCAAGTTAGACATTTTGATGTTCCGGACCTTTGCATGGGGAGATTTTCTCTAACTGGACCTCGTTGAATTTTAGTTGAAGACCCCTGATCTAGATGCTTCAGTAATGAACAATTACAGGCCCGTATCAAACCTGCCATTTCTAGGTAAAATCATTGAAAAAGTTGTTTTTCAACAGTTGAGTAACTTCTTGCATTTAAATAACTGTTTCGATGTGTTCCAGTCAGGCTTTCGTTCAAACCACAGCACTGAGACTGCTCTTGTAAAGGTCTTCAATGACATCCACTTAAACACAGACAGTGGCAGAACTTCAGTGTTAGTATTATTAGATCGCAGTGCTGCGTTTGACACTGTTGACCACAGCATATTACTAGACCGACTGGAAAACTGGGTGGGACTTTCGGAAACAGTTCTAAATTGGTTTGAATCCTACTTAAAGGACAGAAACAACTTTGTTTCTATTGGTAAATACACATCTGAGTTGACAAATATGACATGTGGGGTACCTCAAGGCTCCATCTTGGGGCCTCTTCTCTTTCATGTCTACATGCTACCACTGGCTCAGATAATGAAGAACAACAAAATAAGTTACCATAGCTATGCGGATGACAGACACATTTACGTAACAATTTCACCAGGAGACTATGCTCCAATTCAAACACTGAGTAAGTGCATTGAACATATCAATGACTGGATGTGTCAGAACTTTCTCCAATTAAACAAAGATAAAACTGAGTTAATGGTTTTTGGAGCCAAGGCAGAACGTATAAAAGTTAACGCTGAGCTTCAGTCTGCAATATTCAAAACAACAGATAAAGCCAGAAATCTAGGTGTAGTCATGGACTCTGACCTGAGTTTCAACAGTCACATTAAAACAGTTACTAAATCAGCTTACTATTACCTAAAGAACATATCTAGGATTAAAAGACTAATGTCACAGCTGGATTTTGAAAAACTTGTCCATGCTTTTATCTTCAGTAGACTCGACTACTGCAATGGTGTCACAGGTCTCACAAACAAATCTATTAGAAAGCTTCAGCTGATTCAGAACGCTGCTGCTCGAGTCCTCACTAACACTAAGAAAGTGGATCACATCACTCCTGTTCTGAAGTCTTTACACTGGCTTCCTGGGTGTCAAAGAATATATTTCAAAAATACTGCTGCTTGTTTATAAAGCACTGAATGGTTTAGGCCCAAAATACATTTCTGACCTCCTACTAAATTATGAACCATCCAGATCTCTCAGGTCTTCAGGGACTAGTCAGCTTTCTGTCCCCAGAGTCAGAACTAAACATGGTAAAGCAGCGTTCAGTTATTATGCTCCACATATCTGGAACAAACTCCCAGAAACCTGCAGGTCCGCTGCAACTCTTACTACTTTTAAATCCAGGCTGAAGACTTTTCTTTTTGTCGCTGCTTTTAATTGAACTATTCATATCTTAGACTGCACTGTGACTTTTATCCATGTATTTTTTTCTTTTAATGTTTCTTTTATTAGCTTTTCTTTTTAATGACTGATTTTAAATGCCATTTTCTTAATGTCTTTCATTTGTTGTAAAGCACTTTGAAAAGTGCTATATAAATAAACTTGCCTTGCCTTACATTCCTCCAGAGAACAGTTAAACAAACTTAAAGTTTGGTAAGAACCAGGCTGGGTCTCCAGGCAACAAATCTATCCGAGCGCACATTGACGGATACATTCCTCCATGAAATCAGAGTGCTCTCAAAAACCAGGTGTCCGATTTCGTGCAGACAGTAGCTTGAAATGGATGAATGCATTTTTTTGAAGGGGAAGCTTGGTTTCCCCTCTCCGTTGTAAGTTGCAACGGAGAAGTGGAAAAGTGTCCAGAGCTTCGGACCGAAGTGCCAACAGGTTGAGCTTTTATTTCCGCTTTTCCGTTGGCACTTAGTCGTTTTTTCAACAATTTTTTAAAACTTCATTTTTGATTATTTTAAGATATAATTGACCGTTTTCGTTACTTTATTCTTCTTTTCACGGGTGGGGGCGCATGGCAGGCCGCCTATGAGCTCCCAAATTCGGCCTGGAACCTCCAGAATTTGTGGGCTAAGCTCCATAAACTGAGAAAGTCACCCAGAAATGTCACTTTTATAGCCCAAAAATATATAATACAAATACATTTAAATAGTAAAAGGTACAATTGTGCTCCGAATTACCCGGAATTTGATTTATATAGCCCCATGATAGTGAATAAAAATCATTTTCATGGAAAAAAGTGTTAAAACGCCTGATTAAAGCATATGCAGGACCCCAGTGAGCTCCAGACTATGTGCATTGTGTTAGGGAACCATTTAATGATAAAATGAATCATTTAAATGCAAAAATAATGATTAAAAATCATTTTTAGGGGGACAACTGTGGAGAGGAGCCTGAAAATGACTCTCAAGCACCCCGGAGAAGCAGGGTGTGAGACTCAGAGACCCACAGAGACCCAGACACCCATAGACCCAGGCTACATCACCCCAATATATTACCCAGGGAACAGGGCTCTGAGCTGGGCTAAAGTATTGTTAAAAACTGATCAATCTGTTCATAATACTGGCAGCAGGCTCACTGCTGTTAGCAGGGTCTGAGACCCACAGAGACCCATAGACCCAGGGCACATCATCCCCCCTCGATTACCCAGGGAACAGGGCTCTGAGCTGGGCTAACGTTTAGCACATGGCTTTTCTACCCAGGAACAAGTGTTTGAAACCTGGGGGAAAGTGGTGTGAATAGAGGGAGAGAGTACCCAGAGACAAGCAGGGTCTGAGACTCACAGAGACCCACAGTGCACCATTCAACACATGGCTCTTATACCCAGGAATAAGTGTTTGAAACCTGGGGGAAAGTGGTGTGAATAGAGGGAGAGAGTACCCAGAGACAAGCAGGGTCTGAGACTCACAGAGACCCACAGAGCACCATGCAGCAGGTGGCTCTTATACCCAGGAATAAGTGTTTGAAAGGCGGGGGAAAGTGGTGTGAATAGTGGCAGAGTGGACCCAGAGAGAAGCAAGGTCTGAGACTCACAGAGACCCAGAGAGTTCCATGCAGCAGGTGGCTCTTCCACCCAGAGAACAGGCTGCTTCACAGCACTTTAGAACCCAGGAAAGCAGCTTGAATCATGGGTACATGAGTGTTAAAGGTGCATTAAACTGTTTTAATTCAAATGTACATTTGACTGCATAAACATCCGGTGTTATGGACATATTGATGTCAGTATGGACAGGAAACTGTACATTTCATCCACATTTAAGTCATTAAATGTACAAGAAGATAAAAACAGCAGAGTCACTGCTGTTAGCAGGGTCTCAGACTCACAGGCACATATGCAGAGATCCAGGGGGATGCACATGGCTTTTCTACCCAGGGATAAGTGTTTGAAAGGCGGGCAAAAGTGGTGTGAATAGAGGGAGAGAGTACCCAGAGACCACCATGCAGCACATGGCTTTTCTACCCAGGGGTAAGTGTTTGAAAGGCGGGGAAAGTGTTCCTGCAGCCCCTTCATAACGGTAATAATGATTACAAATCATTTCCAGGGCAGAAAGTGTTGAATTTGAGAGTATTACACTTTTGTCCATTTAACATTTGTTTTATGCCGCATTGGGTGCACTAAACTGATAGGCAAATGGAGTATCATTTCCATTGAGACGCATTAAGCCATTCCGTCATCAGTTTCAATGTTAATTGTGTACAGTTAATGCATGTGTCCCTTACATTCATTCAGAGTCACATTTGTGAGATTAAAGTTTTTTGAGAACCAGGGAAAATGGGTGAAAATGTATCCGAAAATAGTGCCTCATAATGATGGTAGAGTCCCCTCAAACTCCCCTTCCATTCATCCAGAGACCAGTTTGCAAACTCAAAGTTTGGTAAGAATCAGGCTGGGGGGTCTCCAGGCAACAAATCTATCCGAGCCAGAGTGCACATGGAGCGGATACAGTCCTCCAGGACATCAGACAGCCGGTTTTTTTTCTGAGTCCTCTCAAAAACCAGGTTTCCAATTTCGTGCAGACGGTAGTCTGGATTGGATGAATGACTTTTTTCAAAGGAGAAGGGGAAACTTTGTTTCCTCTCTCCGTTGTAAGTTGCGACGGAGAAGTGGAAAAGTGTCCGGGGCTTCGGCCCGAAGCGCCAAAGGGTTGAGCTTTGTCGAGCACCCTTCTCCGTTGGCACTCACATTTTTTAAAACTTAATTTTTGAATATTTTAAGATATAATTGACCGTTTTCTTTACTTTTTTCTTCTTTCCATGGGTGGGTGCGCATGGCAGGCCACCTATGAGCGCCCACATTCGGCCTGGAACCTCCAGGATATGTGACCAAAGCTCCATAAACTGACAAAATCACCCAGAAATATCACTTTTATAGCCCAAAAATATGTAATACATATACATTTAAATACAATTGACCCGCTATTGATTTTCAAGGTACAATGTTCTTTTATTTACAGAACAGTGAGTTTTGATCGCACAGGGATGACACTTATACCAATAGAATCTGTGGACTCTCAGCTTTTCATATGATATAGTTTGTGCAGATAGTATGAAGTATAAAATATCGCTAAGAGTGCTGATTTAAACGCTTGGTGTTAGACTTGTGTTTTGTTTAGGTACAAATCTCTATCGATCTATCTGTAATGTTCTGTTCTATGGACATAATTGTCTACATAAACAGACGACGCGGACTACTTCTCTCATTCTGAGTGTCCATCTTTATTCAACTGGCACGTATGCACACATGCATTACGTCCTCAACGTGAGCTCAGTCATCCAAGATCTTGTGTAAGATGTTACACTATCTATATGTCTCTCTCTCTATCCATCTATCAATATATCTCTCTCTCTCGATCTATCTATAAGGAACCACAGTAGACAAAAGGCGTTGCTATAGCAACACGTCATGTTTACGCTGCATTTTCTATGAGGTAAATATTACCCGCTGGCGGATATAGGTATAAATGGAATTGTTTTTGGCGATTTTTTCAATCTGACTTCATATTGACAATTGTTAACAACAGAGGGTGCTACATAACACACTTTCAGGAAAAGTCACGGACTGGGAGACTTTAATATGTTGAAAAAAAGTTACATACAATAAAAAAAACAGCTGCAGGTAAAATGTACCCGTTGGCGGTTCTAGTGTTAAAGAATATGCAGGACCCCAGTGAGCTCCAGACTATGTGGATTGTGTTAGGGAACCATATTAATGATAAAATAAATCATTTAAATGCAAAAATAATGATTATAAATCATTTTAGGGGAAAAAGTGTGGAGAGAACCTCACTTTCCAAGGCAGAAATAGTGATTACAATGCGGGGAAACTGTCTTAAATGTGGACAGAGAGTTTATCCAGAGAACAGGCTGCTCCAGAGAACCACGCTGCCAATGCCACAGGTACAAGACCAATCAATCAATACTTCACCAATAACCGTGATCTTAAAGCACCCAAAAGGGAAGACAAGGAGACTGTGTCCAAATTAGCAGTACAATGTGTCTGCAGTGATGTTAGATCATTCGAAACGGTGTGTGGCGATGGTTTCACTGGATTAGCACAGGGATTGATTGACATTGGTGCGCGGGCTGGCCGTGTCGATGCAATGCAGCTGTTACCAGATCTGACAATATCTCGCAGAGTGACAACATATGCAGAAGACATACGCCAAAGCATAATTCCTGAGCTGAGACAACAGATGAGTGAGTACAATGGAGCAGTCACTTTAGACATGTGGACCGATGATTATCGGAAAATAAGCTACCTTTGTCACACAATACATTACATTAATAGCAAATGGGAGCTAGTCGAAAGGGTGCTTTCTACGTCGGAATGGGATAGTATTGAACGTCGTCTGAACGACTTGAGCGAAGACACTTTGAATGCAATGGTGATGTTTCTTCAGAGATTCAAGGAGGCTACTAAGGCACTGGAGGCATCCAAAACCCCAACCCTTCACCTCACCGCTATGTGGCTCGATCGCCTCAAACGCCACCTGCAACCATCCTCCACTGACAACCTGACATTCTCCTCTCTAAAGGCAAAATGTCTCAGAATTCTGGTTGAAAAGTACGAGATACACCTCCTGCACAAACTGGCCATGTTTTTGCACCCAACGCTGAAAAGTCTGAAGCTGCTTGTGGAGGAACATTCAATGGAAACAGTGCACAACGAAGTGCGGCGTCTTGTGAACGGTAAGGCCGAAGGAAAATACAAGTGATCTCATAGTTTATTTCATACTGTATTCAAATTAAATTGAGATAGAATTGGAAAAAAGTTACTATCCTAACGTTAAAGTATAGCTCACTGTTACTGTATAGGCTTATTTTTGTCTGTTTTCATCATTTAAAATATGAAATGTAAAATATTAGGAAATCTATATGTAAAGTTTATAACATTGTATATGCTTAATCTTGCGCCCTCTATTCGCACCTCTCTAGTCTAGACATAAAAGAGAGGCGTTCATCGCCCACACAACGTGTTGCCACTGTCAGTTCAGCACCGCCCGAGAAGAGAGCGAGACAATCGGAGGGATTATCCAACGTCGAGGATTCCTCTTCCAGCGATGAGTGCACTCAGGATGAAGTGAGCGCATACATCAGGGGTGCCCGACCAGTCGATCGCGAGATGTGTCTAAAAATAGAACAACAATATTCTGTTTTATCGTTAATGTCCTATAACATAATCTTCCTGTGCCAGAATAATGCACTTGAACGCATCAAAGCTTTGTGATTGGCCGGCGTGATACATGTCGGGGCGTGGCTGGTGGGCACTATTTCGCTGACATTCTCCGTGTCAACAGGAGTGACAGTCCGCACACACACACAAGACCGCAATTATGGCTGAAGCAAAAAAGCCCAAAATATATAATTTTCACTCCGAGTGGGAGGATGATTATTTTTTAATCTATTCCAATTCAAAGTCCATCTGTCTCATCTGCAATGCGAGCGTGGCTTTATCGAAGAAGAGTAATTTAGGAGCGGCATTTCAAAACAGTGCACAAACGCTACGAGACGGAATTCCCTCCTAATTCTGCCCTACGCTCCCAAAAGGGGAGGGGCCTGAAAGGACAGCTAAATGCACAGCAGTCCATTTTCACCAGGCCCAACAACAAGAGCAAGGCTGCTACCATAGCATCTTAGTGTGTCAGTCACGTTCTTGCGAAACACATGAAGTCTTTCAAAGACGGCGAAGTTGTGAAAGAAGCATTCCTGGCGGCTGCCGACGCGCTTTTTGGGGACAGTAAAAATAACAGTAGCATTTCAACAGGTTTTTGATATAATAAAAACTCAAGTTAGATACCGTTATTAATCAGCTGTAAGTTTTAGTTTGTTTGAACTTATTCGTTATAATTATTGTACACAATGGTATAAGAATGCAAACATTAAGATGTTCTGTTTAAATTGATTAAAGTCTATTATCAATTCAGGTTAAGAAACTAGTGTTGCTTGCATCCTATTTTAAAAAGGCATTTATTTGTATACTCTACTAAAATGCAACAAACAAAGGGTTTGTCTTTTTTATTGCACTTTGGCAGCAGATTCCTGTGTAGCTTCAGATCTGAGTTGTCTTATTAGTAAGCCTAATTTATATTTTTGTAGCAGCACTATTTGTATATAATGGCAAAGAAAGGGTTCAGAGTCTTTTCTTTTTTTCCTGTGTCATATGTTTCTTGAAAACATTACCCCTCTGTATCAACAAAACTGTTGTGTAACTTCAGTTAAATACTTGTATGTGTGTAGATTAGAAAGAGATAAGATAAAGGATCTGCAGTATTTTATGGAGTATTCATCGTACAAAGGACAGTTTTATACAAGTAGAAGTGTGTATTTACCTGGTAGTAGGCTGTCAGTAATGGCTACGCCTCTCTATGTGGACTGATAGATCTCGGCAGACTGGCAACTTTAAAAGTAGCTCTCGGTTCAAAAAAGGTTGGGCACCCCTGGTCTATAGCAAAGCTTGTTAGCAGGCTGTCCCTCTCAAAATGTTCAACAGAATATTGTTTTGCGAAATCCATCCATATATTGATTAGGCTAACTCATTTTAAGCTAATAGCATTGAGGTCGAGGATGTGTTTTACTTGGATGAGGGCAACATTTAATTATATTTGGGAATTAAATAGGGAAACATATAAAGAAGAAAATAGATTGAATACCACGATTCAAATAAATAAACACCCAAAATGTCAAATTCGCACCACCCCGTCCGGAGATAACACCAATGGAACCGATTAGCAGAACCGAAATTCAAATATTTTCTTCAGGGACCCAGAACGAGGCAATTGCTTTCGGTTCTTACTCGAAACGTCGGGTTACGTATTGTAACCCTTGTTATATTAGCACAGGCGGAGCCCTCTACTGGACTCTATGGGTACTACCTTATCATGCAAGCATTCACCTACTGAGATTTCTATGGACGTAGCCGGCCCCGGAGCGGGCCTACCTGAATGCGTGCGCATCTCACTTCCGTATAAAAGGAGGCCTCACCTCCTGACCACCATCCTACACCACTCTTCAGCGAGCGGTATAGGACAGACAGTGCCCCAAGGTAGAGGGCTCCCCCTGTGCTAATATAACAAGGGTTACAATACATAACCCGACGTTATATCTCTCACATGCAGGCACTGTCGTCCAGCACACCGTTCCAACTCACTGTCCCTGACCGGCTTTAGCAGCCACTGCGCCTCACTCACCTCTCCCTCGGTTGTAACCGTGGAGAAGTCTGGACTGCGGCCGATAGCGCTTGCCTGGCGAAAAAAAGTGCTCGAAAAAAACAGTGCTGAGGGCTCCCCTGCGTCCACCTATAGGCAGACAGGGAAACCCCCAGCCCTGTATGGGTTCACTATGCACTCTCCCTCCTGAGTCCCTAAAGAGCACGGAGAGAATGCAAGTGCCCCCTATGTCCCCACACTCCAACACTGACCCTGTGCAGAGTGTGTAGGGACGATAGTATGGAGGGCTCTCCCCCTCCTGCCCCCAGGCAGGCGAGGGGAGCCCTCCAGCCCTGAAAAGGGCCCAGAGCACCCCACGTCCCCCGCGACCCTCCAGGGGTCCGGAGAAACGTAAGGGCATTTTACACCCGGGGAGAGGGTCAGATGCCCACTGACCAACAGCACCCCCCCCTTCTCACCAGTCCTGTGTTGCCCCAGCAAGCACAGACGTTGAGAAAGAGCCAGACATATCCAAGAGATAACACTTTATGAAGGGGCCTGGCGTTGACCAAGACGCCGCCGTGCATATATCCTCCACACTCGCACCGTTGAATAAGGCTGTTGATGCAGCCACAGCTCGTGTGGAGTGCGCACGGACCCCCGTGGGACAGGCTCTCCCTCCCTGCTCGTAGGCGTGTGCAATGCCTTCGCAAAGCCAGCCTGCCAGGCGTTTCTTGGACAGAGCTTTTCCAGTCACCCCGCCCCCGAAGCACACAAACAGCTGTTCAGTGCGTCTCAGGGTAGCTGTGCGCTCTACATAACATGCTAGCGCACGCACCGGGCAGAGGAGCTGCAGTTTAGCTTCCCTGTCCCCACCATGGGGTGGAAGACTAAATCCCCCCAACTGAATAACCCTCGACCTGAAAGCACTCCTTAGGTTCTTGGGCACAAAGGAGGGGTTCGGTCTGAGTGTCGCGCCGCTCCGGTCACCCCGAATCAGTAAACAGCTCGGGTGCACCGACAGAGCGGTTAACTCGGACACTCTTTTGGCTGACGTTAAGGCAAGTATCAATGTTGTCTTCCACGACAGTGCTTTCAGGGAGGAGAGCTCCAGAGGCTCAAATGGTTCTGTGACCAAAGCCTCGAGCACCAGCGGCAGGTCCAACTGTGGGGTGGAGGCGCGCACTACTGGGCGCAGCCTCCTGACCCCCTGTAAAAACGGCAACATCAGTGGATGAGAAAAGGCTGATCTGCCGTTGAATCCCTCATGACAGGACGAGATGGCTGCTGCATACACTTTTATAGTAGAATGAGCTAGTCCTCTGTCCACCAATAACTGTAAGAAGGACAAAATAGAGCCTAACTCACAAGATAGGGGCTCTATTTTCCGCTCCTCACACCATCGCTGGAATCCCAGCCACTTTGGCCTGTAACAGGCTGTGGTGGATCCCGCTCTAGCTGCCTGGATAGACTGAATAACGCTATCAGACAATCCACCCTGTCTCAGCCTGTCCCTCTCAGGAGCCAAGCCTGGAGAGGACGGCCCAGAGTGGGTAACGCCCCGATTGCACCTGCCTCTTGAGACATCGCCCCCCAGAACTGGGGAATCGCCCAGGGCTGGCCCACCTTCATCTGCGTCATTTCTGAGTATCACGTAGCCCCGACGCGATCCGGTGCTACAAGGATGACTGCCAAACGTTCTCGCCTCACTCTCCCCAGGAGAGGGAGAATGAGACGCAACGGTGGAAATGCGTAGAGCAGCTTCCTTGGCCATGGCTCGTGTGCAAATGCGTCCACCCCCAAAGGCGGGTCGTCGCTCAGGGCCATGGAAAACCACAGGGCACAGTGGCCGTTGCGCCGGCTGGCGAACAGATCCACTTCCGCTCTCCCGAACTGGGCCCAGATCTGCTTCACCACCTCTGGGTGAAGCACCCACTCGCCTGGCAGGGGGCCGCCCCTCGACATGAGGTCGGCTCCCCTGTCCAACAGTCCCGGGATATGGAGGGCTCTCAAAGATAACACCACCTCTGATGCCCACAACCACAGCCTCTCCGCTGTGGCCAACAAGGCGGCGGAACAGACTCCGCCCTGCCTGTTGATATAAGCCACTGTGGTGCTATTGTCGCTCCTGACCAATACATGTCTCCCTTGAATTAGGGGCATGAAATGCTGGAGGACTAACACTACCGCCCGTAGCTCTAGGAGGTTGCTGTGTCGTGTTTCCGTTAGAGACCAGCGCCCACCTATAGCCCTCTTCAGGCAGGTCCCTCCCCATCCTGTTCCCGTGAACACTGTGATGTAGGAGGTTACCCGTCCCAGTGGAGACCCCCTCCGGAGGCGCCCGGGAGACCCCCAGAACCGGAGGTTGCCCTCCACTGAGGGGGGGGGGGGTGGTCACCAGCCGCTGTTTGTGCCTCTTGGGATCCAAACGCAGGCTGGAGAACCACCTCTGCAGACGGCGCATATGCAGTAACCCCTGCGGGACCACAATGTGAGCAGCGGTCATGAGACTCAAAGTCTGCATGACAGTTAAAGCTGTCACTGTCGCCCCCTGTCGCAGCCTGTGAACCGCCCGGAGAAGAGACGCACTTCTACTCCCTGACAGGGTGGCGCGTAGCGCGCCTGCATCGAACACCACTCCCAACTAAAACGCCTGTTGGTGAGGTATGGGGGTGCTCTTTTTTCAATTGATCGCAAAGCCTAATTTTGTTAGGTGTGTGATCAATTGTGCTGTGCAAAGCATTGCCTGTTCCCTGGACCCGGCCATGACTATGAGGTCGCCTGGGTAAAAGAAAAACTCTCATGCCGTGGGCGCGCAGCGGTTGAAGCGCAGTGGCCACACATTTACTGAACGTGCGTGGGGATAGGGAGTAGCCGAACGGTAATCTATTGTACTCGTAGGCTATCCCCTGGAAGGCAAAACGCAGACACTTTCTGTGCTCCGGAGCAATTTCCACATGAAAGTATGCGTCTTTCAGGTCGATGGTGGTCAACCAATCGCCCAGTTTGCACAAGCCCCATTAACTGTTTTTATAGTTAACATGCAGAATTTTCTGCAGGCAATGTAGCGATTCGGGCTGCTGAGATCTAGAATAGATCTGAATTCCCCTGTCTTCCTGAGAACCAGGAAGTACATGAAATAAAGACCATTTTCTCTGTGCTGAGGGTGCACAATAGACACAGTCTGTTTCTGCACCAGAGCCTGAATCTCTGCTGAGAGGAAACCAATCTCCTCCTGGGAAGACATTCCTCTCGCATGCCCATAAAAGGAGGTGGGACGCTGCAAAACTGGAGTGAATAGCCCCGTTTCAGCGTCCTGTCCATCCACTTTGTTAGTACACAGCTGAGTTTCAATTCCCCATAACATTGTGTTAATGGAAAGCCCTCAGCTGTGGGGCCGCAGCTACTGTGGTACTCTCTGGTGACCCGTTCCGCCGCAAAACTCCCCGTGAAGGGAAGATTTGCCCATGGAGGGTCGACACAGAAAGGGCAGATTATTTACTGAGGTCCCTGAACGCACCGCCGCGCGCTCCACCATAATGCTGTTTTTACCACTACGGTAAACAGCATTTAATCGGAGTCTTTATAGGCGTAGTGTGTTCTACTGAGGTCCCTGAACGCACCGCTACGCGCTCTTGTGTGAGTGCGGGCTCCGCCATAATGCAGCCTTTACCACTATGGAAAACTGCATTAATTGGAGTCTTTGCTCTAGGCGTAGTGTGTTCTCTGACAGCAATACGCCGGCCATAATGTCCCTGCACCCGCATAGCGCTCTCCTTTAGATAGCACTCCCTGCGGTTCATCCCTCTCATCTGCGAATGCCCACTAGCCACCTCCTTTACAGGAGCTACAGCTGGGGCAGCGAATGGGGAATTTGTACGGTTAACATTGTGTGTAAGTGTAGCATTTGTGGAAACAAAAGACACTCAGATTTGGATACAGATCAACCTCATTCTTGTTAGAAAACGTAGTGATCTGTGCATTATACAGGGAGGACACGAGATTCGCCCTCTCGTCCCGGGCGGAGAGATTTTCTCCCCCCGCCAGGCCAGTCAGATCCATGAAGACGGGCAGCCCGTCCCCGTGAGTGCCGGCACGCCGGTTCCATGGGGTGGGCTGAAGAGGTGGAGGGCGCCGCGGGCACGAGATCTCCGTGCAGGCACCTCTCCCTTCGTCTCACCGTCGCGCCGCGCTCCCTCGTCTGCAGAAAAGCCTGTGGAGGAGGAGCGCTCGCTGCGGTGACTCTTCTGTCTACTGAGGTCTTCGAACGCACTACGGCCCGCCCTCAGGGGAGGGGGGCTGCGCGCGCCGTCACAATGCCGTCTCTTCGAAACGGACATTATGGGAAAAAGTGGAATTGTAGAGAGAGATTACTCTTACTCTAGAACAGGGGTGCCCAACCAGTCGATCGCGATCGACCGGTCGATCGCGGGGAGATTCCCAGTCGATCGCGAGATGTGTCTAAAAATAGAACAACAATATTCAGTTTTATCGTTAACGTCCTATTACATAATCTTCCTGTGCCAGAATAATGCACTTGAACGCATCAAAGCTTTGTGATTGGCCAGCGTGACCCCTGTGTCGGGGCGTGGCTGGTGGGCAGTGCACTAGTTCGCTGACATTGTCCGTGTCAACAGGAGTGACAGTCCGCACACACACAAGACCGCAATTATGGCAGAAGCAAAAAAGACCAACATATATAATTTTCACTCCGAGTGGGAGGATGATTATTTGTGTATCTATTCCAATTCAAAGTCCATCTGTCTCATCTGCAATGCGAGCGTGGCTTTATCGAAGAAGGGTAATTTAGGAGCGGCATTTCAAAACAGTGCACAAACGCTACGAGACGGAATTCCCTCCTAATTCTGCCCTACGCTCCAAAAGGGGAGGGGCCTGAAAGCACAGCTAAATGCACAGCAGTCCATTTTCACCAGGCCCAACAACAAGAGCAAGGCTGCTACCATAGCATCTTATCGTGTCAGTCACGTTCTTGCAAAACACATGAAGTCTTTCAAAGACGGCGAAGTTGTGTAAGAAGCATTCCTGGAGGCTGTCGACGGGCTTTTGGGGGACAGTAAAAAATAACAGTAGCATTTCAACAGGTTTTTGATATAATAAAAACTCAAGTTAGATACCGTTATTAATCAGCTGTAAGTTTTAGTTTGTTTGAACTTATTCATTATAATTATTGTACAAAATGGTATAAGAATGCAAACTTAAATTGATTATAGTCTATTATCAATTCAGGTTAAGAAACTAGTGTTGCTTGCATCCTATTTTAAAGGCATTTATTTTTATACTCTACTAAAATGCAACAAAAAAAGGGTTTGATTCTATTAATTTTGTCTTTTTTATTGCACTTTGGCAGCAGATTCCTGTGTAGCTTCAGATCTGAGTTGTCTTATTAGTAAGCCTAACTAATTAACTGCTAACTGCTAACTAACTAACTGCTACTTTTGTAGCAACACTATTTTTATATAATGGCAAAGAAAGAGTTCAGAGTATTTTCTTTTTTCCTGTGTCATATGTGGCAGCACTGTTCAATGTTTCTTGAAAACATCACCCACTATAGTATGTGACGTGTGAATAAACTCAAACTCTGTATCAACAACATTGTTGTGAAACTTCAGTTAAATACTTGTATGTGTGTAGATTAGAAAGAGGTAAGATAAAGCATCTGCAGTATTTTATGAAGTATTAATTGTACAAAGGTCAGTTTTATTCAAGTAGAAGTGTGTATTTACCTGGTAGTAATGGCTACGCCTCTCTATTTGGACTGGTAGATCTCGGCAGACTGGCAACTTTAAAAGTAGCTCTCGGTTAAAAAAAGGTTGGGCACCCCTGCTCTAGAACTAGAGTTTACAAACGTAAACCACCGTTCCCCTGCGGAGGTCTCTGAACGCACCGTGGCCACTCACACGAGGGCCGCGCGCCCACGTATTAACGCTGTATTTCCCATTCAACGGTGAAATGCATTAATCGGAGCTATTATACCAGGCAAGGTGTGTTTTGTAGAGTTATATTTGTATTTATTCATGTTAGCAAACTATGGATAAGCTTAAAATGAGAATAATTTGGGTAAAACTGTGAGCTGCATTTGGGGCCTGTTGACATGTGTTTTTGAGGACAAAGGAAGATGGGGGAAGGGGAGAGCATGTCCTGATTTGCATTCAACTTAGATCTAGCTGCAGTGTTTGTGAGGTTAAGAGAGGTCTCTTGGGTTTCTCTGGTGCTTATCAATAGTAGCAGTTAAGTGAATACTGTTCAAGCAATACCTGTGTTTGTGTTTTATATTGATTTCTCTGTTTTATCCTTTCATAAATGTAAGGACTACAAATGGCTATAAACATTCTGGGCTGGTTGGAGTAAACAGGGTTTTATGGCTCTGTGGGGGAGGTGTAGGTATGCAGGCCTTGAGACCTTTTGTTGGAAAGTGAGCCTGTTTGGTTTCCTGCTGCGTTTCCTGCTGCGTTTCCTGCTGCGTTGCGTCTCCCAATGAGATGACCTGAAAAGATGACCAGCTGACCTAACACCAAACCCCTCCTTCTTACTCTGGTATATATCCGGTGGATCCCTGGCGTTCGGCCTCTTCTTCACATGCTGCGCTCGGGTGAAAGTAGCTCTGCAGTATGCGGACTAGAGCAGGAGTAAGCCGGCATTACTCCTTAAGCATTGCAATATAACTGTAATATATCATGTTGTATTGTAATGATTGTATTGCATTGTCATATTGCCATTAAAGTAGATTATTGTTAACGGTTACTTTGTAGATATGGATTCCTTCCTGTATTATAACCAGCTTCATAGGAACGCGCGGAGATTTGAAAAGCGGACCAGTTATCCCTCCAAATCTCCAACAAAATGGTGACCCCGACGTGTATAACGAAGCTGAGGAAGAATTCAGACGCTTTCAAACATCTCAGACAATCAGCAGGACTCTGCAACTTTGCAAATAAGGTAAGCAGACGATGAAAGTCGCCTGTCTGTAATTGGATACGCTAAAACTTTAGGATTGTCTGTAGGCGTTTCACAGTGTTTTTATAGTTTAAATGGAATATACAATGCATATTTTACTATGTTAGGAAAGTTATATACAAAACGTAAACGTGGATCGACAGGTAGACGAAAGTCCTGCGTGACGTAAATAGAGCAGTTTGGCGTGGATCTGCAGGTGTTTATTCCTGAGTGGCGTAGAAATGGTGCAGTTTGTGTGAATGCGAGGTTTGAATCCTGCACGGCAAAACCTGAAAACTCGATATATCAGATCGAGTCGCCGTTTAAAACTGGGGTTTAAATAACAGACCAATGCTAAAAGCTTAAAGCCAGAGGTCTGTTATATATTAAACCAAGGTAGAGCGTTTCCCTTTGTCTGGAAACTTCTGCTGCTGCCATCTAGTGGCTGAAAGGGGGTATCACACCCTTGAAACTTCTGCTGCTGCCATCTAGTGGCTGAAAGGGGGTATCACACCCTTGAAATTTCTGCTGATGCCATCTAGTGGCTGAAAGGGGGTATCACACCCTTGAAACTTATGCGAGCTTAGAGTTTAATCATTACATTGCTGGCCGGTATTGAAGACGGGAAGCACGTTCCCAGTATATTATAACTGATTTTGGTAAACTGGTACAAAACAATAAGGGATTGAACATTTTTTACAACGACAGCACCAGGAGATGAGTAAACTCAAGAATCTGTAGAGTGTAAATACATTGTGCAAAACACATTTTACACTCGAACTGTTTGCAAATGTAGACAATATAAATAAATGTTCAGAAAGAAGACATAGGCCTACACTTGATTCAAATTTCATTACTGTGATCCGATTGGTGTGCTCTGCAGGTTTACTATTGTTCGAAGTAACAGTGGGATTTAAAATGAGAGAAGATATGGAGATGTTCTTTCATAGTGTGTGGAATATGTGATGCTGGAAACATGTAAGTATTTCAGAGTTGTGTTGGGTAAATATGTAACAATGGATGAAACAATTTTTGGAGTTAGTTTTTGTAATATCATAAGTATACATTAATTATGTTGTTTAGATGGCATTTAACAACTAAGACAGATAGTATGATTAGAAAGAGACAGAGTGGAAAGGGTTGGATTTATTTAACATCAGTGTGCTAGACTTCTTATAGGTAATGTGTACCGGGACCTGGACTCCCCCTCTGAGTTAGAAAGGCTTTGATCCCGACCCTCCAAGCAGACAACGAGACCTAACCCAACAGGAGACTCCTCCTTCTCCATCGTACAGACAGAGAACCAGAGCTGAACCAACAACAACAACAAGACTACATCAAGACTGCAGCCAGAACTATCTCCACCTGTGGCATCCAGAACCAAACCAGCATGCTGACATACAGAGAGATACTCTCATCAGCCCCTCAGACAGGACATGAGAGCAGAATCCGCCCTCCATAAAAACAGCAGAGAGACTGTAAAGGAGGAGTGCAACAACAGTGGCATGATGGGGCTGCAGATGTGACTGGGCCAATGGCTGCCTACAAAAGTTACAGCGGATGGATTCAACAGCTGATGGACTGAAGAGAAGACAGAATCAGAGGAGTTGGCATGGTCGATTAGAAGTGAGGAGGCCGGGGTCACGGCTTGAGAAAACCAGGGGAGGAGGAAAGGAGAACGGGAATGAGTGAGTTACACATAAACACACTTATTCACGAAACGCACATTTAAATAACTTGAATTAACTTCATAAATACGTAAAGACAGAAAGATTTATTAATCATTTGGTAAATTAAAAATAGCAGTAAAGAGGAAACTATTAAAGTAAAATGATAATCATCCTAAAACACACTGACAGAGTAGAACCATATTCTTCAATATTTTCATCATGTTAACAATTCATTCTTTAAGACATTTTTATTCACGTGTGAATAAAGTAGTGATCTCATTGGTTACAATATTGATCACCATTAAAAGGATAGTTTTAGGAACCACTCTATAAGACAAATCTTTGTTTGTATTAATGGCTAGTGCCAAGCCACATATTAAATTCCAATCTAAAGTGTTGATTTCACCATTGTGGCATAGTTATTACCAGACTTCGGTTTTAAATCCTTGATAAAGGAGGGAGTAATTGTTGCATGGTCGGACACCCAGGGTTCCACACACTGCTAAAGAGTTTAACATCGTTTTTTAAGTAGACCAGAATTATAATGAGCTATGAAATGCAGAGCGACACAGATCCTAGTAATGTTTTGACTCAAGATAATAGTTATGTACACAAGTTTCTGAAATAGATCATTAGACATTTTAATTAGTAGTGGTACTCGAAGGAAGTGAGTTTTGTACCAAGTTTCAGGAAAAGTGGGAGGCGGAAGTCCCAATGACAAGTGAGAATCATCTTGAAAATTATAGTTGAAATCGTGACATATTTTTGTAGACAAAGGATACTGGCCTATGCTGAAATGTCAAAGTCTCTGCAGAGCACGACACATGGCCAAAAAAGACGGAGACCAACTGACCTTTGACCCTGACCGACAGTGTAACTTGACAAGGCACTGTGGATGACTGACTCTGGGGTGAACCTGACCAAACTTGACATGACAACCAGACAGTGTGAGTGTGAATGTATGCCGGCATGTGATCAGTGTAACTGCATGATTCTAAAACAATAACTAACCAAGCATGTTTTTGGACTAACATATTATTTTGGAGCTCCAAGGGAAACGAGAGGTTTCCTAAAAATTCCACAAAAAGGGGAAACCGCACATGTGATATTTTCCTCTCACATGAGTTGGCGGTTTGCAAATGTAAAACTACAATCTGAAGATTCTGTTTCTTTTAGGCCTGAAGGACGGAGAGGAACACTTCTTTTCACTGAAGTGTTCACTGTGGAAATAATGATAATAATGTTCGTTATGTCCCTAACCAATTACCTGACAGTTTTTGTTCCCCTCCCATTACAGGCTTTTGTTACACATTATTTCATGTGTAAAAGGGGGGAGTGAGTATAATGTATAAATGTCAACATGGCTGTAAAATTCACAATTTACATTTTTTAAGGATTGAGCATTGAATGTAATTAACCTGCTCCATATCTGGGGATAAGATACTGTTTGATGAATGTTGAGATGTTTCTAAATATTGATTTGAATTATAACAGGTAACAAAGAAGCAGTGGCCAAGGGGCTACTGTGAAACCGAAGAAGTTGACCTGTGATAGTTAAACAATTTTGTAATATTTTAACAGACATTAGAGTAACTGAGGTTTGAAATGTAGAAAGAACATATTACAGTTAAAGCTAAAACATAGTAGTGTATTGAGACAGAATTTAATTTAGACAACATCCTGTAACTAGCCTGGTAAAGAAGTAAGAGCCATATACTTTATTATTTAGGTCATTATGGGGATATACATTTAATCTAAATTTATAATAGAAAGACATTTGATGACAGTTTGTTGGAATTCTGTATTCATTTTTTCAGCGTGATAATATCTAAGCACTGACAGGTGGAAGCAGTATCACCAGGAAATCATTCACTTTGTTAGCATCGTGATTTTGGTTGTTTTTGAATCCATAACATTAGTGTGTTTCTTTACCAGAAACATTAGCAGTTCATATTATATTTGGATTTTAAATAGGATTTCATTTAAAAATAAACACAGATGCTTGTCAGAAATTCAGAGCTATTGAAATATGTTATTTAGTTTACCTAAAGATGTTGAGGTTCTTATTTAGTTGGCACAATCCAAGTATTAAGATTCTGAAGCTGCACTGGCAGATAGGAGGTCTACAATTAATTTAGAAAACCTGTTCACAGACGGCTGTTGTTTCAAGACACCCCACCAAGAGGCTCCAAGTGGGGCAAAACAGCTGAGCGTAGGCTTGAGGGAGTTGTATCAGATTTCTCCACACAGGTCACCGGCGCCAAAAGGGGGACCCGAGAAGCACGAGGACAAAGTGGCTCAACCCCAGGCTCTCCGACCCCGACCGAGTGACCCAGCGGACCTCTTATGCCGTCTGCCTGGGAGAAAAGGGGGACAGCTCGTACCACGGGAGCCAGTGTGCGGCGGGGGAAACCACCTACTAGGACCAGGGGACGACATCAGGACGGACGTGGCCCTGGCAGACGTGGACTACTCGGAAGCAGCAGACTGGAGGAGCAGGACCCTGGAGACATCCTTACAGCAGACGACCCGGGAGGCATCATCAGCGGGCCGGAGAAGGAGGACCCTGGAGACATCTCTACAGCATCGACCCGGAAGCCGCCATCAGCGGGCCGGAGGACGAGGAGGAGGAAGACATCTCTCTAGCAGGCAGCCCAGAAGCTGCTGTCAGCGGATTTGGGGAGACAAAGACACGGCAAGCCAGGACGGCGCAGCAGAGGAGTCTACTTTGCTCTGATCAGTTCTACCCGTGAAGGGAAAGCTGCATCTCCCCCTCCCTATTAGCTGTCCTTGTGGGCTATTCCTCGGGGGGGGGGGGGCTGATGATTCTAGCACTCAGCTACCCCCTCATGGTTCCTTCACGGCCATGGAAAGTGGTGTTCGGTCTCCATGAAGGTTTCAAGTACTCTAAATACCAGCTTCGGATGGATTTACGGACACAGTAGAAAAGAATGACCGTGGGTATATTTCAAAATGCCTTGTCTAAGTTTATCTCTGGAGAAGGAGATAAAAAGGGGGATTTGTAGAGTTATATTTGTATTTATTCATGTTAGCAAACTATGGATAAGCTTAAAATGAGAATAATTTGGGTAAAACTGTGAGCTGCATTTGGGGCCTGTTGACATGTGTTTTTGAGGACAAAGGAAGATGGGGGAAGGGGAGAGCATGTCCTGATTTGCATTCAACTTAGATCTAGCTGCAGTGTTTGTGAGGTTAAGAGAGGTCTCTTGGGGTTCTCTGGTGCTTATCAATAGTAGCAGTTAAGTGAATACTGTTCAAGCAATACCTGTGTTTGTGTTTTATATTGATTTCTCTGTTTTATCCTTTCATAAATGTAAGGACTACAAATGGCTATAAACATTCTGGGCTGGTTGGAGTAAACAGGGTTTTATGGCTCTGTGGGGGAGGTGTAGGTATGCAGGCCTTGAGACCTTTTGTTGGAAAGTGAGCCTGTTTGGTTTCCTGCTGCGTTTCCTGCTGCGTTTCCTGCTGCGTTGCGTCTCCCAATGAGATGACCTGAAAAGATGACCAGCTGACCTAACACCAAACCCCTCCTTCTTACTCTGGTATATATCCGGTGGATCCCTGGCGTTCGGCCTCTTCTTCACATGCTGCGCTCGGGTGAAAGTAGCTCTGCAGTATGCGGACTAGAGCAGGAGTAAGCCGGCATTACTCCTTAAGCATTGCAATATAACTGTAATATATCATGTTGTATTGTAATGATTGTATTGCATTGTCATATTGCCATTAAAGTAGATTATTGTTAACGGTTACTTTGTAGATATGGATTCCTTCCTGTATTATAACCAGCTTCATAGGAACGCGCGGAGATTTGAAAAGCGGACCAGTTATCCCTCCAAATCTCCAACAGTTTTCTGACAACAGCACGCCGGCAATAGCGTCTCTTGAACCCGCACACGGTTTATTCCACTCACGTGCACACGCCCACCTGCTGGCTCCCTATACTGGGGTTTACAGCGGGGGCGGGGAGTGTAGGACAGTGTTTCTTCCGCTGGGGATGGGCAAGAATCAGCCACGCTGCGATTACTCCTTATCCCGTGAGCAAGGAGATCGATCCATAGAGCCCTTCCGTAAAGACGGGGGCTCCCAGAAGATCAACACAGTCCTCTTTGGAGAAATGCCATGCGACGTGATATCCCAGGGACATCACAAGGCAGGCAGCGGCGGCGGCCTGTGATGAAGTAGGGTCGACCCTATATCATGTGAAGCCACCGAGCACCGGTCCCCGGGGAAACCGGGCCTGGGGCAAGGCTCGTGGACCAAGCTACTTATTCGGCCTTGCGGCCCAATAATCGCTCTGACCTGGTGAGGCGGGGGCATCTCTAGCAATGAGCGAGTAGCCCACACACCCGCCGCCATGATCATCATCCAGGGAGAGTACAGCCCTGGCGGTGGACTTCCATGGACGCCGGACTCGGAAGGAATGGCAAACGTGAAATGGCACCGCCTCGGCCATATCCTGGTCCCCCAAACACTCGAAGCAGAGGTGGTGGGGGTCGGCGCCCGCTATCTTTCTTTCTCTTTCTTCCTTCCTCTCAAAAAATACATCTCGGACTCAGTGCTAGGCTATCACCTCCGCTCGCTGAAGAGTAAAGGATGGTGGTCAGGAGGCGAGGCCTCCTTTTATACGGAAGTGAGATGCGCACACATTCAGCTAGGCCCGCCCCGGGGCCGGCTACGTCCATAGAAATCTCAGTAGGTGAATGCTTGCATGATAAGGTAGTACCCATAGAGTCCAGTAGAGGGCGGAGCCTGTGAGAGATATAACCCAGGTTCAGTTTCCACCTTTAGTCATAGCCTCCTCCTCTAGTGGACTTTCAGAGGGCACATTGTCATTGCTACCTTGTGCCTTTAACGTTGTGACATGCAAATGAGCTGTGCCTTCCGATGCTGTCAGTGGCCGTCCCGACCTCGCAACATTCGCGGGGATTGGACAGACGTCACTCAAGCCCTGCCCGCTGCTGCCACGTCATCCGGGGGAGGAGGATAAAGGCTGGGCACGAACATCCGTCTGGAGGCCCTGTATTTTGTGACAGATGCCTCAACCCTCTACTTGTGACAAAGCCTTCCTCCTGTGATTCTGTTAGACTGCGTAGCAGTGTATTTTCTGTGCCTCGTTAGACTGCTCAGCAGTATATTCTGTAGGGTTCTGTGCGATCTCACTGTTTAGCAGTGTGTCGTGGTATTCTGTGTTTAGAGTAGGGTTGGTGTGTGTGTGTGTTGCGTAGATCCAGGTTGCTTAGCTCCTGTAGACCCGCATTTAGATTAGTGACATTGTGAAACAGCTTAGACCCAGGTTAGCTTAGCGCCTGTAGATCAGCATTTGTGTATATTGCTTGTTCCCCGGTGATTAGCACCGGTTGACAGCAACAGCTGTGTTTCCACACAGTCTCCTTTTGTTTAGTGTTTTGTTCCACTTTAGAAGTGAGGTACGTTCATTCTTTTGTAGCCTACTGTGCAACTCTCTTTTGGAGTCCTGTGTTGTTAACCCGTAACAGTTTGGTCCGTTGTTGGTCCAGGCTGTTCGTGTGTTTATCATTGTTTTGTTCAGTTGCCGTCATAAATAAACCCAGCGGTAACCAATACCAATTACAAACTGGTCGTGTCGTTTCCCTTTCTTACCCCTAGCAAAGAGGGAACGTAACACGTGGGGACTCGTCCGGGATATCTAAATAGATTCCGGGGGTTATAGGTGGTGTTATTGTGGCTGAAAACTGAGTAAAACGTGTGGGCGGTACACTCAGGTATGGCATCGTTCACTTTAGCATCGTTCTTAGTTTGGCCGTCCTATGAGGAGTTGGACCGGTGTAAAAAGGACGATTTAATGGAGATAGCGCGGCACTTCAGTCTTGTGGTAAGTCGGCAAATGGTAAAAAAAAGAGTTGAAGGCATTAGTGGTGGAGGAGATGGTGAAAAGGGAGTTATTATTACTGGCTGTACCTGTTGAGCTCCCAGTGTCTGATGTGTTAGCTGAAAACCCGTTAAGTCAGAGGCAGGCGGCAAAGTTTACCGAGGAAAAGAGTGATGACAGTGAGGGGGGCGAGTCGTGTGAAGCACGGTTCCTGCCGCCTCGCGGAGGTCCACCCTCTTCTGTGGGCAGCACAGATTCCCGGGAAGGGAATCAACTAAAAATCTGTCTCGCCCGGCTTCAGTTAGAGGCTAAAGACAGGGAGCAAGACAGGCAGTTCCAGTTGGAAGTACGGAAAATCGAGGCAGACAAGGAAGTCCGGATACGTCAGCTGGAGCTAGACTCCGAGCTGCGCGCCTCCGGTGCTTTTGGCCATGTCGGAGGAAGCCTTCCATTTTTTTCTCATCCACCTGCCTTCAATGTAGGAAAAAATGTTGCGTTAGTGCCGGTTTTCCGTGAGGCTGAAGTGGATGCGTATTTTGGTGCGTTTGAACGCATGGCAGCGGCATTACAGGGGCCGGCTGAGGCCTGGGCTCTGTTAGTGCAGTGTAAACTTCACGGGAGAGCTCAGAAGGTGGTTGCTGCTCTTTCACTGGAGGACAGCCTAAGTTACGACCTGGTGAAGCGTGCCATACTTAGGGTGTATGAGTTAGTTCCCGAGGCTTATCGGCAGAAGTTCAGGAATCACAGGAAGGGGGCTAATCAAACACATGTCGAGTATGCCAGGGAGAAGGGGATGTTGTTAAATAAATGGATTGAGTCATGTGACGCTGCAGAGTATTCTGCCTTGGAGGAATTTAAGAGGGGATTACCTGACCGTATTGTGGGGCACCTAAATGACCAGAAAGTGCAATCTCTCTCCGCAGCTGCTGTGCTGGCAGACGAATATGTGCTAATACATAAAACGGTGTTTTCTCTGGCTATTGCTGAGAACTCTCGCCGCATGCTGGGTGCACCTGTTGGTCAGTCAGCGAGAGTATTTACGAGGAACAAAGGGAATGTCACTATTGTCATCAGCTTGGGCATCTTATTGGTAATTGTATGATTCTGAAGCGGAAGGAGCAGCCACCCAACATGACTAGGCCGAAAGGCATCGGCTTAATCAATACCAACCAACTCATTACTCCCGCATCTGACTGATGAGGAAATAGATCCCTGTTTCAGGCCTTTTGTGTTCGATGGGTTGATATCATTAACAGGTGAGTCAGACGATCAGAGACCCGTCTGCATCCTACGAGACACTGGAGGTTCATAGTCAGTGATTGTGGCCTCGGCTCTGCCATTCTCAGACCAGTCAGCGTGTGGGTACGGATCACTATTATGTGGCATTGAAATGGGTTACGTGCCCCGTCCCGTACACAATGTACACATACAGTCGAAGTTAATTACTGGATTTTTCCCTGTTGCTGTGTGCCCAGCATTACCCATACGGGGTATAGTTCTTTTAATGGGAAATGACATCGCAGGAGGTAAGGTAACTCCTGCACTTGAAATATTGGATTCTCCTCAGACTGTGTTGTCTGAGGCCACAAATGCTCACATTTCCCCCATTTGTGCTGTCACTCGCGCGCAGGCGCGTAAGAGTGACTCGGAGGTGTCTCTAAATGATACTATGTTTGGGACCCTGTTTACAGATGACAAAATGCCGGAGGAAAAGCCAGCAGTGGTGATTTCCGCTTTCCCTGCTGAAACCGCTGCGCCAGCGCAACCTGCCAGCCCAGCCGGTGACGGTTCCACACTCCCGGTAACCCGAGAGCGGTTACTCGCCGCGCAGAGGGCGGATCCGACGCTTGTGAAGTGTTTCGAGCAGGTGGTGAGTAATGACAAAGCAAGGGGTGAGAAGGTGGCTTATGTGTTGGATAAAGAGGTATTAGTGCGCAAATGGTCCCTCACTGCTACTGCTGAAGCTGACTGGAGTGTAGTGCATCAGGTAGTCGTGCCGGTGCCATACCGTCAACATGTGCTATCTGTAGCGCATGAAAGTCAATGGTCGGGACACTTGGGCATGACAAAAACCTATCAAATAATTCTGAAGCATTTCTTTTGGCCAGGTTTAAAGAAAGATGTCTCTAGCTTCTGCCGCTGCTATCATGTGTGCCAGGTTGTCGGTAAGCCTAACCAGAAAATTCCGCAAGCTCCGTTACATCCCATACCGGCTATAGGTGAGCGCTTTGACCGGGTGTTGATAGACTGTGTTGGTCCTTTACCACGTACGAAAATAGGTCAACAGTATTTGCTCACCATAATGTGTACGTCGACTCGTTTTCCGGAAGCTATTCCCCTGCGTAGCATTACTTCCGCATCTGTAGTTAAGGCCTTGACCAAGTTATTTTCTTTACATTTGGAATTCCGCGAATAATTCAGAGTGACCAAGGGACAAACTTTAAATCGAAGTTGTTCAAGCAGGTTCTCCAAACACTGCAGGTTAAACATGTCATATCCAGTGCGTATCATCCAGAGTCGCAGGGGGCGTTAGAACGGTGGCATCATACTTTAAAAAGCATGCTGCGAAAGTACTGTATGGAAACAGAGAAGAATTGGGATGAGGGAATTCCTTTCGTTTTGTTCGCAGCCCGTGAAGCTAAGGAGGGTAAGGCAAATAAAAGGCAAATAAAAGTTTAAACAAGCATGTGCTGCACAGGTTTTCATGTCCGACTATTGTTGGAGTTTTGAGGTTTTTACAACCCCACTCGGCTCCGCGTGTCGTTTTGACGAGTCCTGCTTAAAATCATAACAGGAAGGAAATCAGACAGAGAACACCCAGATACCAGTTTAAACAATCTGTTTTAATTATCAAAGGTAATAATGCAATGCACTATAATACATTACAATACCATATAATACAATATACTAAAATCATATTGTAATGTTTTAAGAAGTAGCCGGCCCACTTCTGCCCTGTTCGCGTGCTGCGGAGATCCTTCTGTCCTGACAGCATGTGAAGAGAGGCCGAACTCAGGAATCGACAGAACATATACCAGAAGACAGAAGGAAGGGGTGAGGTCAGCTGGTCATCTTTTCAGGTCCTCTCATTGGCAGACGCAAAATATGCTTTGTCACAATGACCCAGCGCTGGCCAGCAGAAAACCAAACGGGCCCATTTTACAACAAAACACATCTTATCACCCAAGTCATGTGTTTCTTTATGAAAGCCATACTTGTTAGGAATAAAACAGTCACTATCCCATGACATCCTCAGAACTAGCTCACCAACAACGCCTAACTGTCTTCATACCCCCCCCAATCATCTCTGAACTTTTATTCACCTGAAGTAAGCTCACCCTTAGTCTAAAAGGACCATTGTCTCTCTTAACTGTGTGACTAAATTCTCAAGGCCTGCAGGATGCGCATAATTAACTTAGAACGAATTTAGCCACTATATCTAATGGTTAACCAAGAAAAACACTCAAAAGGGTAATCTTTTCACTCAAAACAGAACTCACAAGTAATTCAGCATTTTACCCCTCAAAAATAGCCTAAAGCACCCTTTTGATGAAAAGGGTAAAAGTGAAAGAAAAAGACTATTGCGCTAATCTACTTTAAAGAAAAAGGGAACATTGTTTCAGGAATCTATAAAAAACCTCTCTATATTTAAGAGGAAAAATGTATTTTGTTCCTTCAACTATTAATACACAGGAATGTATATACCTACACATATATTTAGGGATAACATGATGCAATACACCTCTTATATATTGGTGAGATTAAAATAACTATACCAAAAATATGCTGCATCACATCTTCCGCATAATACTCTTCATAAACTTCCGCAATTCCCCCTTTTGCACTCTTTTAAAAGAGTGCAATTTACACAAGGCACTTGAAACATATACCCACTGTCATTCTTTTCTACTGTGTCCGTCCCCCAAACATTGTATAAATCCATCCGAAGCTGGTATTTAGAGTACTTGAAACCTTCATGGAGACAGAACACCACTTTCCATGGCAGTGAAGGAACCATGAGGGGGCAGCTGGGTGCTAGTGCAGTCTCCTTGTGTGGTGAATCATCAGCCCCCCCCCCCCCTCAGAGGAATACGCCAACAAGGGGCAGCTGATAGGGAGGGGGAGATGCGGCTAGCCCTTCACGGGTGGAACTGATCAGAGAAGTAGACTCCTCTGCTGCCTCGACATGTCCCCTGTGCCGTCCTGGCTTGCCGTGTCTTTGTCCCCCCGATCCGCTGACAGCAGTTTCTGGGCTGCCTGCTAGAGAGATGTCTTCCTCCTCCTCCTCCTCCGGCCCGCTGATGGCGGCTTCCGGGTCGATGCTGGAGAGATGTCTTCCCGATTCTCCTTCTCCGGCCCGCTGATGATGCCTCCCGGGTCGACTGCCTTGACGAGGGCCAGGTCTGTCCTGATGTCGTCTAGGGTCCTCGCAGGTGTTTTCCCAACCGCACACTGGCTCCAGTGGTACCAGTTGTCCCCCTTTCCTTCTAGGCGGACGGCATGGGATGTCCTCTGGGTCACTCGGTCGGGGCCGGAGAGCCTGGGGTTGAGCCACTTTGTCCTGATGACTTTCAGCCAGACGAACACCGCTGTGTCGGCCTCGTGCTTCTCGGGTCCCCCTTTTGGCGCCAGCAACCTGTGTGGAGAAATCTGATACAACTCCCTCAAGCCTACGCTCAGCTGTTTTGACCCTGTTGGTGGGGTGTCTTGAAACAAAACCTGTGAACAGGTTTTCTAAATTAATTGTAGACCTCCTATCTGCCAGTACAGCTTCAGAATCTTAGTACTTGGATTGTGCCAACTAAATAAGAACCCCAACATCTTTAGGTAAACTAAATAACATATTTCAATAGCTCTGAATTTCTGACAAGCATCTGTGTTTATTTTTAAATGAAATCCTTGAGAAAATCCAAATATAATATGAACTGCTAATGTTTCTGGTAAAGAAACACACTAATGTTATGGATTCAAAAACAACCAAAATCATGATACTAACAAAGTGAATGATTTCCTGGTGATACTGCTTCTACCTGTCAGTGCTTAGATATTATCAAGCTGAAAAAATGAATACAGAATTCCAACAAACTGTCATCAAATGTCTTTCTATTATAAATTTAGATGAAATGTATATCCTCATAATGACCTAAACAATAAAGTATATGGCTTTTACTTCTTTACCAGGCTAGTTACATGATGTTGTCTAAATTAAATTATGTCTCATTACATTACTATGTTTTAGTTTTAACTGTAATATGTTCTTTCTACATTTCAAACCTCAGTTATTTTTATACCTGTTGACATATTACTCACAGGTCAACTTCTTCAGTATTCCATTCTGGAATCACATCTCTCACAGTAATCCCTTGGCCACTGATTCTGCATCTGTGTTACCTGTTATAACTCAAACAATATTAGAAACATGTCAACATTCATCAAACAGTATCTTATCCCCAGATATGGAGCAGGTCAATTCTAAAACCGTCAATCAATGGTCAGATTGAACAATCGAGTTGGGGCAGCAGTACACTCCCCCTTTTTACACATGACTCATGTGTAACCAAAATCCTGTATGGGAAGAAAACCTTCAGGTAATAATGGATTCTAAGAAAATATCAAACATTTTTTCCCAAATGTACATCCATCATTTCCACAGTAAACACTCCAGTGAAATGAAGTGTTTCTCTCCATCCTTCAGTCCTAAAAGAAACAGAATCTTCATGTTTTAGTTTGAGTTCCACATTCTGCAAACTGCCACCTCCTGTGGGAGTGCACAAGTGCGGTTTTCCAATTCTGTGGAATGTTATTGAGGCCCAGAAAAATGTGTTAGTCCAAAAACATGCTTGATTAGTCATTGTTTTAAATCATGCAGTTGCACTGATCACATGCAGACATACACTCACATTCACACTCACACTCACACTGTCAGGTTGTAAAGTCAAGTTTGGTCAGGTCCACCCCAGAGTCAGTCATTCACAGTGCCTTGTCAAGTTACACTGTCGGTCAGGGTCAAAGGTCAGTTGGTCTCAGTCTTTTTTGGCCATGTGTCGTGCTCTGCAGAGACTTTGACATTTCAGCATAGGCCAGTATCCTTTGTCTACACAAATATGTATATATGGAGCGCCATCATTTATTAATTCACAATTACAACTATAATGTTCAAGATATCTCTAACTTTTCATTGAGACAGCTGCTTCCCACATTCCCCGAAAAGTGTTTAGCCAAAAAATGTCACTTCCTTATTGTACTACTACTGCAGTTTATCAACACCTAATCTATATTCAAATGTCTAATAGATCTATTTCAGAAACTTGTGCACATAATTATCATCTTGAGTCAAACCATTACTAGGATCTGTAAAGCTCTGCTATGTATTTCATAACTCATATTCATTTATCTTCAAATCTGGTCCACTTAAAAACAATGTTAACCTCTTTAACAGTGCGTGGAACCTTGGGTGTCCGAATATGTAACAATCACTCCTTCCTTTATCAAGGATTCTAAAAACAGAAGTCATTTCATCAATGGTTTGTAGCTAAATTTAGGAATTATCACTTATGGTAGGTATGTTTTTACTCTTTAACATCTCTAAATGTCAGTTAATTACTAACTAAATTAATGTCCATTAGGAGGTGGTGACGCTAGTCTTCCAAACTCATAATCTGGTGCCGTGCGCTTCCTGTGAAGCTGCATAAGATTTTAAAAACCACTGCAGGGTGGGTCGAGTGACCCCTCCTCCCTATTAGTCGTCAATAATATGCACCATTACAATGGGTGATTGAAGGCCTCACATTATGTCCAATTACAGCATCAGTCTTCTTTACTCTAAAATTACTTTTTAAATAGGAATATTTAGAAATGGAACAAATATTCAATCTTCAGAAAAGTTCTTAACCGATGTCTATCTAGTGAATAGCCAACATATTTGAAAATGTCAGATGTATAAAAATAAGCCTAAATACTCCCTTACCATCAAAGTCCAAATCTAGACATAAGGTGAACAGTTTTGGTAATGGACAATTTAACCTCAAAACAAAATTGGACTTGTGTCCTTGTTATTTGTTCTTCAAAATACATTAGCAAATACCTTGTGAAGTATTCGCAACATAACTAACCCTCTCTAGGATATAAAATCCATTCATCTTTTTACTCATAGTTAGTTTATATGTCAAGATTATTAGGTGTGACCTAATAATCAGATGTGTTGTTTGCTAAACAAGGATATTAAACTTTAATCTTTTCAGCATTCCAGACCATCGTTTAAACAATCAGCCTCCCTTCTCAAACACTAAACCTATTGTTGTACACCACCCTCTGGAAAACTCTTGCACAGTTATGCTGTAAAATCATCGCATAATTTCTTCAGAGTCTGAACGATCTGAGACAAGCCCGGTCATAATGTGAACAGTCAGTGATGCGTTGTCTTCTGCAGCTGTAGTGAATTGGATCAATGAAACTCTTGTTTTGCACTGGGATGTCCTGAGGGGGAAGGAACCTCTGGATCAATGTGGTACAATCAGCAGACACACGTTGTCCTCTGCACAGCAGGAATCCCCAAAAACTGCAGTTCCTCTTCACACCACTGTTGCCTCGGCAACAAGGCCCAAGCAAAATGTCAAACCCTCCTCAGAGATGCGTTCTTTGCACAGTTCTTCTGTTTCTGTAGTGAGCAACTCTTCACCAACACACTGATTCAGAGTACAACCCAAAGGTGGCGCACATCTATCCAGTGCTGCTATAATCACAGCAAATCAGCAACTGGAGAAAAACTCAATTTAAATCTCTCCCCCAAAGGGTTACAAAATAAAACGGCTGAGTGTCTATATGGTCAGGAATGCTGAAACATGTGAATGTTAAAACAAACCAATGGCAGTAGTCTACCCAGATTCTTTACTCCATTAAAAGTAGTAAAACCACATTGTAAAATATCTTGTCTAGTTTCTAGTGTCTAGTTTAATTCTAGTCAGAAAAAAATAAAATAAACTTCATCTTTAAAATCTTCTTTAATTTGAAACCAAAAAAGGTCTTCCTTCTCCACCATGATCCTATTTCTACATCAAAGTCCAAACAAACTGATGATTTATCTTTAAAAACCATGAGGAATGACAGTTCTCATAAAACACTATTCTTCCTTACTTGATTTCCAAATCAAATGAGCAAAACAGGAAAACCTCCTTAACCACTTGCCTATTCCATTATTTTTCAAATTGTTTATCTAAGTTGTGTTACAAGCAGGTTAGATTTGTTACAGAACACAAAACTAACTGTATTTAGCGCTATATTTGAAAAACAAGTAATCTGATTACAGTTAATGAATATATATTTTGAACACTTATTATTTGTGGAAAAGTTTCCTCACAAAATGTAATTTCCATGACTAAAGCTAAAACCTAAAGAAATCATCACGGAACAGTTTTTCTGTCCTTATCACTTAATTGTTTCAATACAAACTAAAAAGCGTTGTGAAAACTCACACTCTTGAGAACATCTCAACCCTTTATTCCATCCGAGCACGAATGTTTATGACAGACACGCCCTATTAATCCAAAACGGTCTTTAATGGTATCAATTGTGAACTTTCTTAATATGAATTGTAAATGCAACGTATGTTCTCTTTGGAACCCAGATAGGACAGTAGCTGCTGAAACTGGTTAATAGCAGCTTTCTGTCAACCTAGATAAACATGTTGTTTTCTATCTAGTAAATATATTTTTACTTCATGTTCACTCACAAAACAATATGACATTCTTCAGACTAGTAGTCAACTTTATATAAGTTTTACTCTCTCTGAACTATTCCAAAACATCTACTTCTCCTGTCTCTCTCTCTCTCTGTGCCCTGCAGCTGCTCCTGCACAAGCTTCTCTCATCAATCACCTCTCTGTGTTTAGCCAACAGTGTGAGATGGCTTTTAGCCTCGTGCAGCACCTCTGTCATGTTTAAACATGAACAGATCCCTCCTGTTTACTTTCTACTCTTTCTTCATAAACTCAAAAACACAATTAATGTCTACTAATGATATTACAAAAACTCCCTAATGACAAATACCACACAATTCACAATGCAATGCAATAGTAACAATCAGTTCTCAAAACTTCTCATGAAAACCACAATGTGACGTAACTGCATCCCACAAAAACTATGCTAAAAACGACAAATTATAGTTTATTATTAATTTAAATATCTACGACACATTGATCTATTAATTTTCAATGTTATTCACTCCAACTTCAGACCAGTCGTTGATTATTCACTCCTTGTTTTAAATTCAACGCTCAGCAGCCATTTTTGAGGCATTTTGAGAAGAAGCACAAGCAGTCACACTTCGGGCTGCTGCTTCAGCAATTAGAGGAAAGCTGTGAAGAAAAAGGGGGGCTTTCTTTAACCCCTGGTGCAGGGGCGGATCTAGACAAATATTCATGGGGTGGCAAGAGGGTGGCAGGAGATTTTGAGGGGTGGCATCCCCTGACAGAAGTATATGCTGATTTAAATCGCAATCATATCAATCAATTAGGGGTGTAACGGTACACGTACCCGTACTGAAATCATTCAGTACGGGCCCTTCGGTTCGGTACACGTGTGTACCGAACGAATATAGCGTTAAACGTAAACAAATTGAGAACATGAACAACTTTCTGGAAGTAATCTCAGGTATATATCATAGAGCGCCAAGTAATTTCATTGGACGAGAGGCATACTATGAGAGCTGGTCACAGGGATGCGTTCAAATGTAGTCAGTAATTTGAGGAACTGTCGAAATGGCGAACGCAGATAAAGTTGAGCTGAAAATCCTCCAGCATCATTGAAGTCTCCGGTTTGGGAACATTTTGGTTTCGTAGTTACGTACAAGGATGACGGACAAAAACAGGTGGACCGAACCAAAGCTGTTTGTCGGTATTGTTCAACTAACATTGGTTACGCGGCTGGCAATACATCACACTCATTTGAAAAGGCATCACCCGAATGTGAATATCGCCGGTACCAAAAGAAAAAAGACTGAAGTGCAAACCCAACTCCCACTAGCATTTAAGCCTCCACCACTCGCAGAAAGTTCAGACCGAGCCAAAGCTATTACAAACGCCAAGTATCCTTATGTTGCCATGTTAGCAAAGCGCTACCTGGCTGTGCTACCTCTGTCCCTAGAGAGGGTGTTCTCCACAGCAGGAGACATTGTTAGTGCCAGCAGATCTGCCATTTCAGCAAGCAATGTGGACAAGTTAATCTTTCTTTAAACAACATGAAAATACAATGACAAGCAAGTCCTAATGTCAAGCTGGCTGCTTAGGTACTAGTACAGTTCAAATACAGATTATTTCAGTTCATCGAAATGCTGCACCTTAATGTTTATTTGACTATATTTTGTATTTATTTGAATACATTAGTCACAGTTTAATAATAATTAAAAAAATGTTTTTAATGTTTTGTGATAATTTTTTCTGCTGTACCGAAAACGTACCGAACCGAACCGTGACCTAAAAACGAGTTACGTACTGAACCGAAATGTTTGTGAACCGTTACACCCCTACAATCAATGTTAACTTGGAAAGCCACAATATTCATATTTTAACTCAATCACATAGGTGATATTATTGTGGCACATCAGTAAAGCCTTACATATAAGGTGGCAGACGTAATTTAATGAATTTTAACTGAACAATAACTGAATGAGTTTGTCTCACTCTTAGACCAGCAGGGGTTCCAAATCTATGCAGACTGCTGCAATAAGTACATTAATTAACTGTCTCATCGATGTTTGTCTGAATGAATATGATACTATTAACAATCATATTATTCCTATAAGCTGTCAATCACTGTTAATAAATAATAATAATAATATATTTAATTTGTTAGCGTTTTTACAGGTGCTCAAAGACGCTTTACAGATATAGTGAAGAACTGTTATGATTCACATATTCATTTATTATTGAATAAACTATATTTATTTTTTGGAGGAGTTAATGATGAATGTTCATCAAGATGCTTGCTCACCCTCCTTCAAAATTGAAAAACAAGTAATTATATCATTATTGATATACAGTTACAACCTTGACTTTACATCAGAAAGAACAAACATTAAAGAAGTGACTAACTGCATCAGTTAGGGTTAAAAAACGTGTATTCAGCTAAAACATCGCTGCAGTTATTATCCAGTGGAAGGTCCTTACCTACTGGCCTAGTTAAATCAAAGTGGTTACTTTCTGTTGGCTGGGCAGTGTAGTTTTACACACCGTCTTATTTTACTTTTTCAGGACTTACAATTGTTTTTGGGGGGCAGACCCCCTCAAAGAAAAAAATATATACACGCATACAAGGTCATCATCTTAACAGTTTGTTATTCTCATCGAGTCATCCGTGAGCAGAGCATCAAGTTGGCATGTCTATTACAGCTGAATGCGGCGATTACTATTTTGTTCAGCAAAACGCCTCACAAACGTATTAAGATCAACAGCTGTAGTGCGTTTTGATTCAATGCTGAGTACAGCCAAACTTGACATTCTCTTCTCTGTCATTGTAGATCGCAACTACCTCATTCCTTTAGTGCTTGGTTCCGAAAGGCTTCTCGTTTTGCGCCGTCCCGTTCAAATGAATTCGCCACCAATCATATTTCCACTCTCGCGCCAGGACCGGGGGAGGGGTTACATGACGTGCATCTTGTGCTGCATTCACTTGCACTCGGACATTAGAGACTTTCTCTCATAAATGTCCGATGAGCAACAACTTTTCTTTCAAAACAAAGATGCCAACTGGGGTGGCAGCTGGGGTGGCAAGGCTATTGTTTAGGGTGGCAGTTGCCACCCCATGCCACCCCGGTAGATCCGCCCCTGCCCTGGTGACCACGCATTTCTTTATCTGACTTTTCTCCCTTATCTATTAGTAATTATTCACAGAAAATTATTCCCCGTACAGTCTATCCAGCTTTATGGTGCGATGTTTATTTCAACAGATAACATAATCTCTTTATCGTCACGTTTGGCTAGATAGATTAACCCCACAGAACAAGAGAACGAGATTCCGGTCCTTTCAAAATGGTTATTTGAAATTTGCGTATCTCCCCTTGGATTCACTTATAATGCAACTGCAGCTCCTATGAGACTGGAAAACATTATTCAATTTAGTTCTGGATGGAATCATTAGAAACCACTGAACTCCCCCGACGAGTTAGCCGTATCGATTTCTGAAAAAAACGCACGGGGCCTTTCACCTTCATCTTACAGTCCTCATCGCTTCACGTGGAGCTAACGAGTTAGTCGTGCGATTCTGAAAAATCCACGAGGTTCCTAACCGTTGCTTTATTAATCTTATTATTATTAGTTAGTTACCTACCTATGCTAAAATATGCATTGCATTATCTTTAGCGTGAAGACTAGACACTGAGAAATATTCCTGACAACTCTAAAAAATTTGAATATAGCCAAATCACAGATTTTGAGTGTAACGGGTATCCGTGCTTACCTGATATTTTGTATAGAGCTCTGTTTTTAGTTGTCAGAAAGTATTTCGAGGTGTCACCCCTGGACAGCTTCGTCCGCTGGCTGCTGATGTGACTCCCTCTGAACACCCACTCGTAAACGTCTGGGTCACCACTTTGTTGGAGTTTTGAGGTTTTTACAACCCCACTCGGCTCCGCGTGTCGTTTTGACGAGTCCTGCTTAAAATCATAACAGGAAGGAAATCAGACAGAGAACACCCAGATACCAGTTTAAACAATCTGTTTTAATTATCAAAGGTAATAATGCAATGCACTATAATACATTACAATACCATATAATACAATATACTAAAATCATATTGTAATGTTTTAAGAAGTAGCCGGCCCACTTCTGCCCTGGTTCGCGTGCTGCGGAGATCCTTCTGTCCTGACAGCATGTGAAGAGAGGCCGAACTCAGGAATCGACAGAACATATACCAGAAGACAGAAGGAAGGGGTGAGGTCAGCTGGTCATCTTTTCAGGTCCTCTCATTGGCAGACGCAAAATATGCTTTGTCACAATGACCCAGCGCTGGCCAGCAGAAAACCAAACGGGCCCATTTTACAACAAAACACATCTTATCACCCAAGTTATGTGTTTCTTTATGAAAGCCATACTTGTTAGGAATAAAACAGTCACTATCCCATGACATCCTCAGAACTAGCTCACCAACAACGCCTAACTGTCTTCATACCCCCCCAATCATCTCTGAACTTTTATTCACCCGAAGTAAGCTCACCCTTAGTCTAAAAGGACCATTGTCTCTCTTAACTGTGTGACTAAATTCTCAAGGCCTGCAGGATGCGCATAATTAACTTAGAACGAATTTAGCCACTATATCTAATGGTTAACCAAGAAAAACACTCAAAAGGGTAATCTTTTCACTCAAAACAGAACTCACAAGTAATTCTGCATTTTACCCCTCAAAAATAGCCTAAAGCACCCTTTTGATGAAAAGGGTAAAAGTGAAAGAAAAAGACTATTGCGCTAATCTACTTTAAAGAAAAAGGGAACATTGTTTCAGGAATCTATAAAAAACCTCTCTATATTTAAGAGGAAAAATGTATTTTGTTCCTTCAACTATTAATACACAGGAATGTATATACCCACACATATATTTAGGGATAACATGATGCAATACACCTCTTATATATTGGTGAGATTAAAATGACTATACCAAAAATATGCTGCATCACATCTTCCGCATAATACTCTTCATAAACTTCCGCACTATCACAAGTAGAATCATAATGGAAAATACGCCGGTAAAATGTGCCTGTAGAAAACGGCTTATGCCACAAGTTAAAGCAACAAGTAGCCTAGTCAATATAGTTTCACCCATTTTATATCAGAGAAACTTTCATAACAGTGTTGTGATGCCAAACAGTGTCAATTCATACTGAAACACATTCACTTACGGGGAATTGGGGATATTTATCAGCTGCTTGTGTGACAATCAGACAGTGAATACTTTACAGCGGCCGCTGCTGTGAGTTAACGGGAGAATAAACTCCAGTGGACGAGCAGCACTGCAGCGGTCGGTAAATGCCGCTGTAACACATTAATAAACAATGAACCACGGCACTGGAGAAAAGTACAAGTAGTTAAGTAGTTATTTAATTTAATCTGGCTTCGTATGATTAAAAGTAACACGATCATCGACCCGACGCAGTCCCCCATTGTTGTTGTTTTGAGCGAAGCACGGAGCTAGAACAGGAGCTGCGTTGGTGTGAAAGGGGCAACAGTAGTCACTTGTTTGTGTGTGACTGACCCGAGCTTGCACTTCGTCGTTCTGATAGCTCCGCCCCTTCGCTCCAACCCCCCCTCCCTCCCCCCACATCTACAGGTGAAAATTACTTTAGGACACATTCATCGCAAGAAGTGTAGCAAAAGTCAAGGCGCAGATTCGTCAATTTATACTGCCACAGAGCAGATTCGTGAAGTTGTAATGACTGATTTGAGAGGTTGTAATGGAAAATATATTTTAAACATATATTTTTTTCTGCAAGTGCTCACATCAGGTTTTACAAACTCTCGCATTTTGCACCATATCTGCCTACATATTAAACACTACTAGCCCATTTTCTCTGATCTGATTTTATTCAAGCAGGAAGGTTTTTGTTCACATTAGAAAGGCTTTGATGTCAATACTGGGGTCCGTGTGTTTCAATTTACTGTGCTCATAATTTAGCAGGGTACTTTGTAAATCAATTATCTCAATGGGACCACCTGGTTGAATAAAGGTTTAAAAAAACAAATAATAATAATAAATGCCATGGTAATGTTGGAGCATAATGAAGGTACAAAAGTCATTCAAGTGGAGAAAAAAATATAAAGTTCAATAAACTTTAATTCTAAATGTATCCTGGGCAATTATATTGTAAAAAAAAGTATTCTGCCTTTTCTTTGGGAACATCTCAAAAAGCCAGAATTCTGACTTTTTTGCTGAAAAAAACGTATTCAGTTCGTCCATATAGTTCAATTTGATCTTTTTATGAGTGGCAAATCCATCCCGAAATTGAAAATGTATGTTTTTATATTACAACATTTCTAAAATGTTTATGCTTACATTTGCAAACTAAGCATTATCTAGAATCAAATGGAAAAAGTGAATTAAAATAGTCACCGAAACCTGTTATTTTATGTTTATTTTCAACTTACTCTGAAAGAAAACATTTTATGAAAGCAAATTCAATAAACAATCTCAAACAGGAACAATGTTTTTGCCCCACGTTCTTTTGTTGAGTCCAAAGCACAACATATAAAGTGAATGTTAAAGATAACTTGTATTAAAATGATTGATTAAGGTTAATCATGATTCACTAGGGATGTAACGATATATCGAATATCGCGGTAAATAAATGTCTCAATACCGTCGTGAGACTGACAAAATATACCGCGATTTTTTAAATTTTTAAACCTTTATTCAACCATTGAGATCATCAATCTCTTTTTCAAGGGAGACCTGTCCAACATGGCAGCAAGTAGGTTACAACATGAACATAAAACAACAGATAACAATAAAGGACATCGTATTTACAGGGCTACTTTTACATACCTACACTGTAAAATGTTTAGCTGTAAAATTACAGTAAATTACTGGCTACTAGTTGCATGGATTTCACAGTAATGTACTGTAAATATTTCACAGTAATTGACTGTAAATATTTCACAGTAATTTACTGTATATATTTTACAATTAATTAGAATAAAAGTACAACTAAATGCTGTGACTTTACAGTTGCCATCCCCATGGAATTACTGTGATATAGCAGTACAGAGCTGTGGTATTATGGTACCTTGCTGTACATAAATGACAGTAATTACCTGTATGTTCACACTATTACTGTAGAAGTAATGCAACACAGTAGCCAGTAATTTACTATAAATATACAAATCTAAATAATACGATAATATATTGTACATTTGACTGGGATTGTACCATAACTACACAATTCAATCAGCTCAATCAACAAAGAAAAACAAAGAAAATGCCCATTTTAACTTTTTATTACTCCATTGAAGTGCAAAGTACATTTCACAGTGTCTTGGAAATGTTGTTACGGCCCCAACCTCTACTCCGCGGTAGTGGCTTGTGCTGAGACCCGCAACATGAAAGAATACACGCAATAACCGGTACTTGGTAACGAGCATTTATTGATAATCAGCCGTTTGCTCACACAAGCGAAACGGGAAACAAAAAGAGGTCTGGAGGACTGGCCAAAAGGAACAAACAGAAGGAGGGAACCCGAGCCAGCCACATCATGGGCCGTAGGACCCAGAATTCCCCCGCCTAACCAAAAATCAAATATAAACCCTATGGGAAACAAAATAAAGCCGAAAACTGGACTACCAGGTCCTCCAGGCTAAACATAAACACATCTGTAAAAATATGGACTACAGCTCAGAATGGCAAAGAGGTATTCTAAGGACAGTGTCTCCGGCGTTATGATAGGCGAGACATCCTTCTCCTCCAGCTTCTCTTTATATATACACACGGCTGAGTGGAATTTGGAACACCTGGGCAGAGGCGGAGCCAGGGGCAGACCAGGTGCACCTGAGCAGAGGCGGAGCCAGGGAGACAGAAAACAAGGAGGGGGGCACTTAACACATGTCTACACAGACATCCACTCAAAGTCAACAATTTTTCTGAAGAATGTGCTGACATGGGGGTTTAAATGGCCATGCCTCTTTTTGGCTTTCGAGTCCGTCTCAGGATTAATGCCCAGGAAGCAATGTTGCCTCATTTATTTTAAGGCACATGCAGCGGTGCCCCTTTCAATTTAAGTAAAACCTGCACCAAAGAAAGAAATTAGTATTTAAAGCAAAGCAAGAGCGATAAAAGCAAGAAAATCACTTAATTTGTTGTGTTATCACAGAGGATGGTCTGAATACAGTATTTTACTGTGAAATAATACAGTAACATGTTGTGAAATCCTGGTAATCATTTATCCTGTACATTCACAGTAATTAACTGTGCCTGTATTGATTTCACTGTGAAATTCTAAATTACAGTGTTATATTGTGAACATTACAGGTAAAGACTGTAAAGTGTTAAACAGTAATTTATTGTAAAATATTACAGCTAAATATTGTGAAATCATGGTAATATTTTACAGTGTAGAGACATTGACAAGTACCAACAGTATATTTATATCTCGCCTGTCAATAAGCCTCACCTTATTGGCAAAAACGGTATTGTTTTTGAAGTGGTGGAGAGACAATGCACAGTTTTACCCACTGCTGTTACCCATGGCCAAAGCATATCTCTCTTTCCCAGCAACATCAGTACCAAGCAAAATAGTTTTTTCCACAGCAGGGGATATTGTAAACGCCCAAACATCCCAGCATCTACCTGGAAATGTGGACATGCTCATATTCCTAAAAGATAACCTTGATGATGCTGAGTGAGTGAGTTAGTGAGTTAGAGTTGAGTTACTTGAAAAACTAAAGTGAAACTTGATTTATTCTATTGCAGGGTCTGATTATTATATTGTTGACACTTTAAAATACTACTATCCTACTAAAATGCTGTACAAATCAGATGTATTATTTAATAAAGAAAAAAAAGAAATTACAAAAAAAGAAATTCACATTTTATTTCTTTATTTTTCAATATCGCGATAAATATCATACCGTGGACTTTTTATCGCGATATTATCGTACCGTGAGTTTTTGGTATCGTTACATCCCTATGATTCACTATTTAGAACATTGCAAGAGTTCTGTGGCATTTAACGGAGTGATAATATGCACTGGGGGGAACAGAAATGCAATGTGATTGTATTGGAATTGACCTCATTGCAATAAAAAGGGTGACAAAGTTTAATTGCAGCCTTAGGCAATACATTTGTGTCAGTGTTGCAAGCCCTGACTCAATGTTTTTGTCTGCTTCAGCAACAGCCAAGACTGGAGGCATAATGTTTTCTTCCCAATTTCCTGAACGCAATACATCAGTAAGCCTAGAGGGAATTTCTTCAGATTTTGCACAGACGTCCACTTAAGACTCAAGCTTGTGCTAAATAGACTTTTTTTGTCAAATGTAAAGGTCACTGTGACTTCACATATTTCCTATTCTTGTGAAAGACATATTTGAGATTAGCATCAAGGGGAACTTCCTAAAATGTGTTACCCCTTTTTTTTTTATTATGAAAAAAGGCATTTAGGGACAGACAATTGGAAATGCGTTGAGCTCCACAATTTATTCACCTAAAGCAGGGGTGTCCAAACTACGGACCGGGGGCAAAATGTGGCCCGCTGGCCATTTTGAATTGGCCCGCAGCAAATTCAAAAAATATAATGAAATATGGCCCACAAATGAAACTGGTGCTTTCTTATATTGTACTTCTTAAATGTAAATGTACAAATATATCACACAGTAGTATTCAGGTGTTAATAAGCCCACGTTTAAGGCGAGACACGGCAGGCAAAAACATCGTTTTTCAAGTACTGGTCAATTTTGAGATGTTGTGCTATTTTGATTCCATAACATGTTTTCTTTCAGGCTTTTGGAAGGAAAACGTACAAAATACACATTTAAGTGTTTATTTTACTATAGTTTGTCTATTTGCGTCTGTAGATTTCTCCTAAATTCACCAAAAGTTAGCATTCTAACGTAACATAAAGTACCGCGACCGCTGTGTGCACCATGTCAACAGAGGTATCGCTGGAAAGCTCCGTCTCTCCTGCACAATCTCATCGGATCCAAATATGGTCATTTCCTTTGTATCAGCAACCAATCGTGAAAGCACAAAGGGGTCTGAAACCAAGAAACGAAATCTCATTGGCTGGTGTCAATTTCTGACAACGTGATTCGTTCAGATGCGTCACGTGGTGTGCTAAAACACTTCCTGGTTAGCTTTCAGCTAGAAATTGAAATCTCAAAATGCCAAAAGAACGGCGAAAAAAACGTTCACAGAGAAGACGACAACAATTGTCACTTGCACGAAGCAAGGTTATAAAAAAAAAAATTACCCTGAACATGAAATACCTTCACGGAGTGCGTCGATGCGCAAGCTATCATCCAAAGAACAGGAAGGTTTAGCTAGCGCCTCACTGCAATCTTTAAAGGTCGTTTTCTCAAAATGAGTTTTTTCTCCTACTCTGAGTTCGAAATTTCAACTTCAGTAGCACGTACATACACCAAACCTTCCAGTTATATTCCTATCAATATTATGAAGGCTTTTACAGAAGGGTTTGTTCATATATAATTCATAGCCTGAATTATACAACATTGTATACCTAAAAACATGGCGAAAATGGATATTTTAGGGCTGTTGACAGTATTTTCTGAGTTATGGAATGATAAAAAGAGATATCCAATATGCCTTCTGTAAAAGCCTTAGATACTAATATGACTACAAAATGAAACAAGAATTTTGAATCTGGCTATATCCAAAGTTCAGATTTCGATTCCTGAAATGTGTTAAAATATGTGCATATTTAATGAGATAATGGTTAATTTGCATATTTAAACATGCTATTTCAGAAAACTTGTAATACAAAAGACAATTGCCTTATTGTAAGTAATTAACTGGAGAAATTTCTAGCTGATACCTTTAAGTTAAAAAAATTACCCTATTCACCTGGGGTGTCTCGCCTTAAAATAAATTCAGTCAATTCATGTTGAAAACATTTTCTAACAAATCTAAGTTGATACAAAAAAGCCTAATAACTTATTTACATAACAAGCTTGAATTAGACCCTTCATATTTCATCTTATTATAATCACTCTGAGACTTCTGTGTTAAGGGATGAGCTGCCAACAAGATAAATGAAACCTTATAGAGAGCTGTGAAGTAGGCGGTTTTTTTCTTAAAGCATATTCATGTATCGAGCCTAATTTACCTACATGCTGCTAACTTATAACTTGACTGATGAGGCGATATACTGTACCTCACCTCTATGAGTGGCCCAGCCCTTCGTATATTTTTCTGTATGTGGCCCTCGGTAAAAAAGGTTTGGACACCCCTGACCTAAAGTATGGTGTTGGACAAGATGTGTCATACCTTTCACTATGAACATGTCAGGTCATGTGGTCTGAAAGAAGGGCAGGAGTCGAAGGTAGGTGTTCCTCCTTCAGGGTCGAGACAGTGTGACAGATGGGACCTGCTCCAACATGATGATTGGTATCGAGTTGCTGCAATTTTTTTTGCTAATGTTATTTTATTTATTTTATGTGTGCTCAAGGCCTAATATTTTGGGGGCACAGTACCACATGCCACAATACATGTTTCCCTCTCATAATGGTCAACAGTCAGCAGATGGGTGACATCATTGTGTCATTTTGATTAGGCTAATCCATTTTTAAGCTAGTAGCATTGAGGCCAAGAAGTTTTTTTTACTAAGATGAGGAAAAGTCGGGCAGAAGAATGTTGGGGAGTGTTTGTGTGTATTTTTCCTCACTTGGTGTACCAGCCTTAAAAAACACTGCAAAATGAATATTACCCATGCTAAAGGCAAGGTCATATTTTCAGCTTGGTTCTGTCTGTGAGCAGAACAAATATATATACTGGTCTGATCTTCATGAAAATTGGTGAAAGGGTGCACCATTGGCTAAGGAAGAACCAAATAGACTTTGGATCAGATTCGAACATGGGATGGATACACAAATGAAAATTGAGAGATATGGCATTTGAGTATGGGCTCATAACAGTCTCATAATACACACATGCACACAGAAGGATTCACACTTGCATTTCCGGATCCATACTTGTGTTTTTCAATGCACGTGTACCAATTAGTTCCGTTACATACAAAGTTTTACATATGTATTTTTGATCCACACATATTTGTCTTCCGTTTAAAACCTCTGAACCTGCAAACACAAACCGCTTTCTGTGCATGGATCGCTGTGCATTCTTGTGTGGGTTTTTTGAGACTCCCCTGACGGTCACCCGATTCGTACTTGTAATTTTGTCTATCTATAGCCAATCAGATGTCTCCTCCATTCTAAGCCAAGACCGCGCCCCCACGAGGGTATGATGTATTGCATTTATGACGTAGCACTTCATATACCCATTTTGCGCTGTCCGGAGCTGACAGGTCCATGGAGCCAAGGCGCTAATCTCAGGACCGAACAGTGGCGAGCCGTCAGGGCCCTCTAGGCCCTCTGTGAGGGCCTAAAATATTCTAAAAAATAATATTTGAAAACATAAAAAACAAAACGTTTTTTTAAAAATATTTTTAAAAATATTTTGTTGTTGTTACATTTTTCATTAGTTTTACCGAAATAACTTGATTTAATTGTATTTAAAATAATATTTCCAAAGAAATAAATCCTTCGAATCTGCCTGTTCAGTTTCTGTTGGAATGTGAAGAGTTAAATGCTGTCTCTGCGAGTTATGTGAAGACGGGAGAGCTTGATGGTCCCTCTCTACATTCACAGAGGGCCCGCTATAGTAATTCAATGAGAGAGTAATGTCAAATGACAGTACAATTGACCAATCATATCTTCCCTCTAAATGGGCGGGCTTTATTTTCGCGGACTTTATGACAAGTTCCGCCCGCTGTGAGGTCTATGCAAGTGGTGAAGTGACGCATCCTAAAACCCAGAAGTAAGCTGCGCTCGGATTCCCTCGACAGAAAGCAACGGGATTTCTCCATAGGATTTTGGAAAATAGCTCGAAATAAGGTCTGTGGAAAACGAACCTGTTAGATAAATGCATGTTTTGTTCAGCCGGATAATATCCACATGTCTACCCTACTTTTATTATTTTCGAATCATAAATCTAAACGATAGATTTATTATTGATAGATTTATGATCCTCTCTGAAGAACCAGCACCTTACCGTGGTAGAGAGGTTTGTGTGCCCTGATGAACCTGGGGGCTGTGTTGTCTGGAACCTTGTGTTCCTGGTAGGGTCTCCCATGGCAAATTGGTCTCAGGCAAGGGGCCAGACTAAGATTGGTTCAAAAGACCTCATGAAAGACGATACAAGAAGTGAGGATACCCGGCCCGGAGGAAGCCCGGGCTCCCCTTCTGGAGCCAGGCCCAGAAGGAGGACTCGTCGGTGAGCGTCTGGTGGCCGGGCTTGCCACGGAGCCCGGCCGGGCCCAGCCCGAAAAGGCAACGTGGGCAACACCTCCGCTTCTCCGTCCCGCGGGCCCACCACCTACGGGAAACAGCGATGGGGTCGGGTGCGCTGCCAGAAGGGTGGCAGTGAAAGCGGAGGGTCTCGACGGACCAGACCCGGGCGACAGAAGCTGGCTTTGGGGACGTGGAACGTCACCTCTCTGGGGGGGAAGGAGCCGGAGCTTGTGCGGGAGGTGGAGCGTTACCAGTTGGATCTGGTTGGGCTCACCTCTACGCACAGCGTCGGCTCTGGAACCTTACTTCTGGATAGGGGTTGGACTCTATTCTTCTCCGGAGTTGCTCAAGGTGTGAGGCGCCGGGCGGGTGTGGGGATACTCACAAGTCCCCGGTTAGGTGCTTCGTTGTTGGAGTTTACCCCAGTGGACGAGAGGGTCGCCTCCCTACGCCTGCGGGTTATGGGGGGGAAAACTCTGACTGTTGTGTGTGCTTGTGCACCCAACAGCAGTTCAGAGTATACAGCCTTCTTGGAGACCCTGGAAAGAGTCCTGTATGGGGCTCCTGAAGGGGACTCTTTAATCTTGCTGGGAGACTTCAACGCACATGTGGGCAATGATGGAGACACTTGGAGGGGCGTGATTGGGAGGAACGGCCCCCCTGATCTGAACCGGAGTGGTGGTTTGTTACTGGACTTCTGTGCTAGTCATGGATTGGCCATAACAAACACCATGTTCGAACATAAGGATGCTCATAAGTGTACGTGGTACCAGAGCACCCTAGGCAGAAGGTCCATGATCGATTTCGTTATCGTATCATCGGACCTGAGGCCGTATGTTTTGGACACTCGGGTAAAGAGAGGGGCGGAGTTGTCAACTGATCACCATCTGGTGGTGAGTTGGGTCGAGTGGCGGGGGAAGCCTCTGGATAGACCTGGTAAGCCCAAACGTGTAGTTCGGGTGAACTGGGAACGTCTGGAGGAGGCCCAAGTTCAGGAGGCCTTCAACTCACACCTCCGGCTGAGCTTTTCGGGCCTTCCTGTGGAGGTTGGAGACATTGAACCAGAGTGGTCGGTGTTCAAAGCCTCTATTGCCGAAGCCGCGGCGGGGAGCCGTGGTCTCAAGCTCCTAGGTGCCTCAAGGGGCGGTAACCCTCGAACCTCCTGGTGGACACCGGTGGTCAGGGAAGCCGTCCGACTGAAGAAGGAGGCCTTCAGGGATTTGTTATCCCGGGGGATTCCCGAGGCAGTTGCAAGGTACCGACAGGCCCGAAGGGCAGCAGCCTCATCCGTGGCCGAGGCAAAGCAGCGGGTGTGGGAGAAGTTTGGAGAAGACATGGAGAAGGACTTTCGGGCGGCACCAAAGTTGTTCTGGAAAACTGTCCGACACCTCAGGAGGGGGAAGCAGGGAACCATCCAAGCTGTGTACAGTAAGGATGGGACGTTGTTGACCTCAACTGATGGAGTGTTAGGGCGTTGGAAGGAACACTTTGAGGAACTCCTGAACCCAACAACTCCGCCCTCTATGTTAGAGGCAGAGCTGGAGTATGACGGGGGATCAACACCAATCTCCCGGGGGGAGGTCACTGAGGTCGTCAAACAACTCCACAGTGGCAAAGCCCCGGGGGTGGATGAGATCCGCCCGGAAATGCTGAAGGCTCTGGGTGTTGAGGGACTGTCATGGTTGACACGTCTCATCAACGTTGCGTGGAAGTCGGAAACAGTACCGAAGGAGTGGCAGACCGGGTGGTGGTTCCCCTTTTTAAAAAGGGGGATCAGAGGGTGTGTGCCAATTACAGAGGCATCACACTACTCAGCCTCCCCGGGAAAGTTTACTCTAAGGTACTCGAAAGGAGGGTCAGGCCGATTGTCAAACCTCAGATTGAGGAGGAACAATGCGGATTCCGTCCTGGTCGTGGAACGACGGATCAGCTTTTTACTCTCGCAAGGATCCTGGAGGGGGCCTGGGAGTACGCTTATCCGGTCTACATGTGTTTTGTAGACTTGGAGAAGGCGTATGACCGAGTTCCCAGGGAGTTACTGTGGGAGGTGCTGCGGGAGTATGGGGTGAGGGGGTCTCTACTCAGGGCCATCCAATCTCTGTACTCCCAAAGCGAGAGCTGTGTCCGGGTCCTCGGCAGTAAGTCGGACCCATTTCCGGTGAGGGTTGGCCTCCGCCAGGGCTGCGCTTTGTCACCAATCCTGTTTGTAATATACATGGATCGGATTTCGAGGCGTAGTCATGGGGGAGGGGGTCTGCAGTTCGGTGGACTAAGGATTGCACCACTGCTTTTTGCAGATGATGTGGTTCTAATGGCTTCATCGGTCTGCGACCTTCAGCACTCACTGGATCGGTTCGCAACCGAGTGTGAAGCGGCTGGGATGAGGATCAGCACCTCCAAATCTGAGGTCATGGTTCTCAGCAGGAAACCGATGGACTGTCCACTCCAAGTAGGGAATGAGTCCTTACCCCAAGTGAAGGAGTTCAAGTATCTCGGGGTCTTGTTCTCGAGTTTGTTTGTAGCCTTTATTTAACCAGGTGAAGCCCCTTGAGATCAAAAGATCTCTTTTTCAAGGGTGACCTGAAGGACATTAGTTACACATGTAACAGAACAACAATAAGGATGACAAACAAAATAATGTACAGGGTACAGTTTACAAACTCTATTTACAGAGACAGGTACCATGAGTATCAAACAGCATGTCACCCAGCTGAGTTTTAAAATGATGCAGGGGAACCAAAGTGCTCAGTTTTAAACATATTTGCAGACTGTTCCAATTTAGTGGAGCTGCACAACTAAAAGCTTTCTTCCCTAAGACAGTCCTAGCACTTGGCACATTTAATAAAACAACATCATGAGATCTCAGGCAATATGTACTTTCAATTCGTCGAGAGATCAGAGAGCAGATATAAAAAGGTAGTTTACCCAACATGGCTTTATAGATGAACATGTACCAATGACTGAGCCTCCGTACAGTTAGTGAAGGCAGACCTGCCTTGGCATACAGGGTACAGTAATGAGTAAGTGCTTTACAGTTAGTAACAAATCTCAGGGCACTGTGATAGGCGGCATCTAACTTTTCCAGGCAATGGGCAGGTGCATTCATATAGATCAAATCACCATAGTCCAGCACAGGTAAAAAGGTCACAGTGACTAGCCTTTTCCTGGCTTCAAAAGAGAAACAGGACTTGTTTCTGAAAAATAAACCTAGTCTAACCCTCAGCTTTTTAAGCAGGTTATTGACATGAAGTTTAAAAGTAAGACAATCATCAAGCCAGATACCTAGGTATTTATAACTGGTAACCACTTCAAGTACTTGTCCTTGCATAGTAACAATATCCAAAACAGGCTCTGGTGTCTTTTTAGCTTTTGAAAATAGCATTACCTTGGTTTTATCAACATTTAAAATAAGCTTAAGTTCAGCAAGCTGAGTCTGAATAATGTTAAAAACAGCCTGTAATTTAACACCAGCCTCCTTAATGGAGGGACCTGCACAATACATCACGGTATCATCAGCATACAAATGTAAAGTAGCTTCATCCACATTTTCACCTAAACTGTTGATATATATGGAGAATAAAAGTGGACCTAAAACAGAACCTTGAGGAACACCATTAGCAATGTTTAACCACTCAGAAGACAGCCCATCAAAGTGAACACATTGGGACCTTTCAGAGAGGTAGTTCACAAACCAACCCACTGCATGGCTGGAAATGCCGATACTGAGTAGCCTCTGCTTTAAGATGCGATGATCGACGGTATCAAACGCTTTGGAAAGGTCAATAAATAGAGCTGCACAACTCTGTTTATTGTCTAAAATACTCGTAATGTCATTCACCACTTTCATTGTGGCAGTGATGGTGCTATGTTGTTTTCTGAAGCCTGACTGACATTTAGACAGGATATCATTTTTACATAAAAACTCCTTTACCTGTTCACTCACTAGGCGTTCGAGCACCTTCGCCAGAACTGACAATAGTGTGAGGGAACAATGGAGCGTGAGATGGGCCGGAGAATCGGAGCAGCGGGAGCGGTACTGCAGTCGCTTTACCGCATCGTTGTGACGAAAAGGGAGCTGAGCCAGAAGGCAAAGCTCTCTGTCTACCGGGCCATTTTCGTTCCTACCCTCACCTATGGTCATGAAGGATGGGTCATGACCGAAAGAACGAGATCGTGGATACAAGCGGCCGAGATGGGTTTTCTCCGCAGGGTGGCTGGTGTCTCCCTTAGGGATAAGTTGAGAAGTTCGGTCATCAGGGAGGGACTCGGAGTTGAGCCGCTCCTCCTTCGCGTCGAAAGGAGCCAGTTGAGGTGGTTCGGGCACCTAGTTAGGATGCCACCTGGGCGCCTCCCTAGGGAGGTGTTCCAGGCACGTCCAGCTGGGAAGAGACCAAGGGGTAGACCTAGGACCAGGTGGAGGGATTATATCTCTTCGCAGGCCTGGGAGCGCCTTGGGATCCCCCAGTCAGAGCTGGTTGATGTCGCCAGGGAAAATAAAGTTTGGGGCTCTCTGCTGGAACTGCTACCCCCGCGACCCGACCACAGATAAGCGGGAGAAGATGGATGGATGGATGGATGGATTTATGATCGATAGATTTATAATTAGCATAAGTTCGCTCATGATGGCTCACTTCAGTGATAGTGATGACATCGTTGCGAAATTATTAACCGAGTGATTTTCAAGATTGAGTTACAATTAGGGATGTCCCGATCACCTTTTTTTGCTCCCGATCCGATTCCGATCATTTGATTTTGACAATCTGCCGATACCGATTTTTCCCGATCCGATCTTTATGCAATGCATTAAGAGAAAAAAAAGGAAAAAAGCATTCAAGTTGTCCCTTAATGTTATTTTTTGTATTTAAATGACAGTACCCAACTATCCATTCTATCCAACATGGATATAGCTTATTTTCTTTTCACAGCAGCATTGGATCAGTTCAGTTGTGCAGCATTGGATCAAAACAAAATAAAGCTTATCAGTGGTCCACCACAAAATAACCATGTAAACAATTTGAGTGCAGATAGTGCAGTAACAAAACAAAAATAACTCTACTGGAAAGAGGTAGCTTGACTAGCTTCACAAGTTCACATTCAGTCACAAATAATAAAATACAAATGTGGCTTAGTGCAGAATTCTAGCCTTAAGACTATAGTCTAGTAATAATGCAATGAACAACAGCAGCTTAACATAACATGAATAAACAAAGTATTATATTTCCATCTTACTGGAGTAACACAATTCAATAGTAATCAGCAGCGAACCACTTCAACACGTGTGTTTCGGTGTATTCACAGCATTCATGTTGTTATTCTACAGTATTGTTGTTTTATAGTTATTTGTTAATGTAACCCAATTTGTGTTCTTTGAAATTGAAAAGGATATCGTGTTTGTTACTTTCGTTCCAGTTGTATATGTCTTAAGTGTAATTTGTCTTGGCTTCCTATTTGTGGACATGCTTTTATTTTTGAAGGAAAGGTAGCGCTGTTGACAGGAAGTTGTTGTTGCTTTGGAAACAACGTGACGGAGATTAACGGAGAAAAGTAATATCTACATATAAAGACGGATAAAGTAAACGATAACGTTTATGGTTAAGTGTTAGCACCCCCCGAAGAGGCACAAGCTCTTACGTTGATATTGGAGATTTCAATAAATTCAATTTGGAAAAGAAAAAACGGGGAAAAAAATGAAAAAACAAACAAAACGAATTTCCGAATAACGAAATTGAAACCCGAATAGTACTCCAACGAACGAATAATCGGATATTCTGGTACAGCCCTAGTGTACTCGCCGTGTTGTTTTTGGTGTTTGTTTCTCAGGTGGCGTATTAGATTGGTCGTGTTGAACGTAGCTCTTGTCACGGTTTGTGTAGGAAACAGGACCCAAATGCAGACTTAAGTGACAAAAATAATTCCTTTATTTCAAGGCTACCATCTCTAGACACAGAACAGAACACTCACCGCAGAATTACTCAAAAACACAAGATGAACCGACAAAGACAGACGGAAAAACCAGAACTTAAATACACCCAGGACTAATCAAACAAACACGAGACAGGTGAGGAGGTAGGAGAAAACACAGAGGCACCAGGTGAACACAATTGGGTAATAAGGGAGGGGAAACAGACAGAAAGCAACAGGCAGGAAACGGGGGTGAAGAATTTACAAAATAAAACAGGAAACCCAAAGATAGAAAAAGACAAGACAAAACAACAACACAGACAGATCGTGACAGTACCCCCCCCTCAAGGGACGGATCCCAGACGTCCCAAAACAAAATTACAAAAGTCCAAAACCTTAAGCAGGGTGGGTGGAGGGGGTCCGGAGGAGGGACGCATCACTAAGCCACCAGGGTGGGTGGAGGGGGTCTGGAGGACGGGCTTGGGCTGACAGCCCAGGGGCACGGCAGAGGACCAGGAAGGGGTCTCGGGCGGACAGCCCGGGGGCAAGGCAGAGTCCAAAATGGGGGTTATGGAGGGGCGAAGGCCACCGCGGGCGAACTCAGGGGGCCGAGCATGAGGGCGAGGACTGCGGCCGGAAAAGTCAGGGGGCCGAGCATGAGGGCGAGGACCGCGGCCGGAAGAGTCAAGGGGCCGGGCCCGAGGGCGAGGACCGCGGCAGGAAGAGTCAGGGGGCCGGGATCGAGGGCGAAGACCGCGGCTCTCAGGGGGCCGGGCTCGAGGGCGAAGACTGCGGCTCTCAGAGGGCCGGGCAGGACCCGGTGTCGGAGCTGGTGGGACAGGCCTCGGCAGGATCCCCCACGGAAGAGGACCAGGACACGGGATTTGCAGGATCCCCGGCAGGAGAGCAGTAGGCGGGGCCTCCAACGGCACAGTACATAGGATTGGCAGGACCCCCGGCAGGAGAGTAGAAGGCGGGACCTCCAACGAGACAGGACAAAGGGTTGGCAGGACCCCCGGCAGGAGAGTAGTCGGCGGGGCCTCCAACAGCACAGGACAAAGGGTTGGCAGGACCCCCGGCAGGAGAGTAGTCGGCGGGGCCTCCAACGGCACAGGACAAAGGGTTGGCAGGACCCCCGGCAGGAGAGTAGTCGGCGGGACCTCCAACGAGACAGGACAAGGAGCTGACAGGACCCCCGGCAGGAGAGTAGACGGCGGGACCTCCAAGGGGACAGGACAAAGGGTTGGCAGGACCCCCGGCAGGAGAGTAGTCGGCGGGGCCTCCAACGGCACAGGACAAAGGGTTGGCAGGACCCCCGGCAGGAGAGTAGACGGCGGGACCTCAAATGGGACAGACATACGATTGGTAGGACCCCCGGCAGAGGAGTAGTCGACGGGGCCTCCAACGGGACAGGATATGGAGTTGTCAGGACCCCCAGCGGAACCTCCAACGGACCAGGACATTGGGTAGGGACTTGAGACGTGACTCGAGAGGGGACTCGAGAGGGGAACCAAGGGGGAACTCGAGACGTGACTCGAGAGGGAACTCGAGAGGAGACTCGAGAGGGGAACCAAGGGGGAACTCGAGAGGGGACTCGGGAGGGGACTTGAGAGGAGACTCGAGAGGGGAACTAGAGAGGGGACTAGAGGAGGGACTAGAGGAGGAACTAGAGGAGGAACTATAGAAGGGAACTCGAGAGGGGAACTAGAGAGGGGACTCGAGAGGGGAACCAAGGGGGAACTCGAGACGTGACTCGAGAGGGAACTCGAGAGGAGACTCGAGAGGGGAACCAAGGGGGAACTCGAGAGGGGACTTGAGAGGAGACTCGAGAGGGGAACTAGAGAGGGGACTAGAGGAGGGACTAGAGGAGGAACTATAGAAGGGAACTCGAGAGGGGAACTAGAGAGGGGAACTAGAGAGGGGACTCGAGGAGGGACTAGAGCAGGGACTAAAGGAGGGACTAGAGGAGGGACTAGAGGAGGGACTAAAGGAGGGACCTCGAGAGGGGACTCGAGAAGGGATTTTAGAGGAGACTGGAGAGGGGACTAGAGAGGGGACTCGAGAAGGGATTTGAGAGGAGACTGGAGAGGGGACCCAAGAGGGAACCCGAGAGGGAACTGGAGAGGGGACTCGAGAGGGGACTCGAGAAGAGACTGGAGAGGGGACTAGAGAGGGGACTCGAGAAGGGATTTGAGAGGAGACTGGAGAGGGGACTAGAGAGGGGACTCGAGAAGGGATTTTAGAGGAGACTGGAGAGGGGACTAGAGAGGGGACCCGAGAGGGGACCCGAGAGGGAACTCGAGAGGGGACTCGGGTAGGAACTGGAGTGGGCACTCGGGTAGGAACTGGAGAGGGCACTCGGGTAGGAACTTTAGAGGGGACTTGAGTCGGTCGGTACGCCGACAGGACACGGGGAGCTGGCGTCGTCTGGGGAGCCAGCAGGAGACGAGGTGCTGGAGTCGGCCGGTACGCCGACAAGACTCTGGGCGCTGGCGTCGGCTGGGGAGCCAGCAGGAGACGAGGTGCTGGAGTCGGCCGGTACGCCGACAAGACTCGGGGAACTGGCGTCGGCTGGGGAGCCAGCCCTGTAGCCGAAACTGGAGTCGAGCCCATGGCTTCCGGGGCCGGTACTGAAGCCGGAACCATGGCTGCGGGGGTCAGAATTGAAGCCAGAATCATGGCTGTAAGGTCCGGTTCTGGAGACGGAAACATGGCTGTTATGTCCGGTTCCGGAGCCGGAAACATGGCTGTAAGGTCCGGTTCTGGAGCCGGAAACATGGCTGTAAGGTCCGGTTCTGGAGCCGGAAACATGGCTGAATGGGCCGGCTATGGAGCCGGAATTGAAGCCAGAATCATGGCTGCTGGGTCCGGCGCGGAAGCCTGGACCCTGGCTGTGTAAGCCAGGTAATCCAGTATGGACGCAAAGCTGCGTGGGCCGGTACTGGAGCATGGAGGCATGGCTGCTAGCTTGGCTTTGCGCCTCCTTCTCTTAGCAGCCACCGGAAAGCTCCGTGGACCTCCATAAGCCAGACGAGTTCCAGCATACGACTCCTGGACAGGAGCAGGAACTGGGGCAGAAGCACTGGCTGACTCCAGACGGACCACACCGAGACGTTTGTAGTCAGCAGGCTGGAAATCACACACCCAGAGGAAGTTCAAAATCCAGCCAGGCAAGAACTTCACCAAGTCTGGTTTCTCCATAGCCAACCGGTGCGCCTCTACCAGAGCGGCCTCCCTCTGCCGAACACTGGACGCTCCACTCCACCCATCACAGCAGCAAGCCAAACAAAAGGAAAAATGCTGTAGCTCCACCTCAAATGGATCATCTGCTGGGTCCATTTCTGGTCAGTTCGTTCTGTCACGGTTTGTGTAGGAAACAGGACCCAAATGCAGACTTAAGTGACAAAAATAATTCCTTTATTTCAAGGCTACCATCTCTAGACACAGAACAGAACACTCACCGCAGAATTACTCAAAAACACAAGACCAACCGACAAAGACAGACGGAAAAACCAGAACTTAAATACACCCAGGACTAATCAAACAAACACGAGACAGGTGAGGAGGTAGGAGAAAACACAGAGGCACCAGTTGAACACAATCGGGTAATCAGGGAGGGGAAACAGACAGAAAGCAACAGGCAGGAAACGGGGGTGAAGAATTTACAAAATAAAACAGGAAACCCAAAGATAGAAAAAGACAAGACAAAACAATAACACAGACAGATCGTGACAGCTCTGTTCTTTCCACCACGCGGAACCTCCTTCTTGCAAACATTGCATCTGGCTGTTACACTGCCTTCGCTTTCAATTTTATAATAGTTCCAAACTGCTGACATTTTCTCTGTCCCGACTCCCGAGTCACCAGCTTCTCGTTAGCTTACTGCTACTATTAGACACTGCGCCCTGTCCACTATGTTGCCAGATTTGAGAGAAATAAGCAACCAGGTCTGAAAACAAGCCCAAAAGAAGCAACACATACATGATGTTGTGTAATTTTAAACCAAAACTAAGGTCTCAGGGTGAATTTAAGACGTGAACATGGTCATTTTTGTTTTGTAACATTAAATAAAACATTTTTTTTTTTAATTATAAAAAAAAAAAAGAAGAAGATTCCCGATCCCCGATCTTTTTCTCCCGATTCCGATCTTTTAAAAATCACGTGATCGGCTCCGATCCCCGATCATGTGATCGGATCGGGACATCTCTAGTTACAATGATAAACTGGAGTGGCAAAGGATCAGCTGCATGACCCGCCATCAAGTGCTTCATCCAAAAGGACAGGAGGATGGACTTTGTGTTTAAGTGATTTGATCATCAAAGGTAGGCTTAAGTCATTTTCAATGTGGGCCGCCGTGCCGACTTAATTCATTTGTAATTGTTACTTGGCTGTGGGTGCCCTGTCATGATAGGTGTTTATATAAATGGTGTTGTTTTGTGTGGTAGAGGGTCGCTGTCATTGATGCGTTTTGCACCCCGGGCCGCGGTTTTGATATTCCGCTGAAGTATACGCTGTGACGTAATATCTCTTCTTTTTTTTCTCGAGGGAAGGGGGGTCAGAGGGCCTAGGTATAAAAGTCACGGCTCGCCACTGGGACTGAAGGACCGTAGTATAGTCGTCTTTATTTTTACGTTATTATTATTCAAAGATAAATAAGGAGTTGTTATATAAGTGTTATATGAGATGGCAGAGAGGTTTCAGCTCCGATTATTAAATCAAAGAGGCTTAATGTTTTCGATTATATTATTTCACTATTGGCTCTGTGCACAAGATGGCGTCTATCAACTTCCGGCGGCTGGGTGTGCGGTTGTAAACTTCCGGTCTACGGTGTGGAGTGGTTGAGCGGGTAGATAGCGATAGATAGATAGATAGATAGATAGATATAGAGAGAGAGAGAGAGAGAGATAGATATATAGATAGATAGATAGCATACAGATAGCGATATAGTTAGCGATAGATAGCATCGATGATGAGAGGTAAAGAACAGCGAACCAAACCAAAGCCCCTTCCCCCTCCTCCCTTCTGTCAAGCGACTTTGTTAACCACTTTGAAAAAAAGGTTGATGATATTCACTCTTCTTTTTCTGACTCACCTCTACTCACCGCTGGGTCACCAGACCCTCCTTTCACCCACACACTGACCTCCTTTTCTCCTCTCTCTCCAAGTGAGGTTCTTACCCTCATTACCTCTGCCCGCCCTACCACCTGTCCTCTGGACCCTATCCCTTCAAACCTCCTTCAGACTATCGCTCCTGATATTCTACCATTTCTCACCCATTTCATCAACACTTCTCTAACTTCTGGTCACTTTCCAAACAGTCTCAAGGAGGCAAGAGTAAACCCTCTCCTAAAGAAACCCACTCTCAACCCGTCTGATGTTATAAACTACAGGCCTGTCTCTCTACTCCCGTTCCTGTCTAAAACACTTGAACACGCTGTCTTTAAACAACTCTCCTGCTATCTCCATCAGAACAACCTTCTGGATCCGCACCAGTCTGGTTTCAAGGCAGGTCACTCCACAGAAACTGCCCTCCTTGCTGTCACTGAGGAACTGCACACTGCTAAAGCAGCCTCCCTCTCCTCTGTCATCATCCTTTTGGACCTGTCTGCTGCATTCGACACGGTGAATCATCAGATCCTCCTTCGCACTCTCCAAGAACTTGGAGTTTCAGGCTCTGCACTTTCCCTCCTCACCTCATACCTCAAAGACCGCACCTACAGGGTTACTTGGAGAGGGTCCGAGTCCGACCCTTGTCAATTAACTACAGGGGTCCCTCAGGGCTCTGTTCTTGGTCCCCTCCTCTTCTCCTTGTACACAAACTCGCTCGGATCAGTCATTAGCCCGCATGGTTTTTCATACCACTGCTACGCTGACGACACCCAATTAATTCTGTCCTTCCCCCGCTCAGAGACCCAGGTCGTCACACACATCTCTGCTTGTCTAGCTGACATCTCTCAGTGGATGTCTGATCATCACCTCAAGCTCAACCTTGACAAGACTGAACTGCTTTTCCTTCCGGGAAAATATTGTCCCACTCTTGACCTAACAATCAACATTGGCACCTCTGTTGTTTCCCCGACTCAGACTGCAAGGAATCTGGGTGTGACCCTAGATAACAACCTGTCCTTCACTGCAAACATCGCTGCTACAACCCGCTGCTGCAGATACACGCTTTACAACATCAGGAGGATGCGTCCCCAGCTGACCCAGAAAGCGACGCAGGTTCTGGTCCAGGCTCTCGTCATCTCACGCCTAGACTACTGCAACTCCCTCCTGGCTGGTCTACCTGCATGTGCCATCCGACCTCTGCAGCTCATCCAGAATGCAGCTGCTCGCCTGGTCTTCAACCTTCCTAAATTCTACCACACCACGCCGCTCCTCCGCTGCCTTCACTGGCTTCCGATAACTGCTAGAATCCACTTCAAGACAATGGTACTTGCGTACCATGCTGCGAATGGATCTGGCCCTTCCTACATCCAGGACATGGTTAAACCGTACACCCCAGCACGTGCACTCTGCTCTGCATCAACCAAACGGCTCGCTGCACCCTCGCTGCGAGGGGGACCCAAGTTCCCATCAGCAACAACACGTGGGTTTGCTATACTGGCTCCAAAATGGTGGAATGAGCTCCCCATTGACATCAGGACAGCAGATAGCTTACACACCTTCCGGCGCAGACTGAAAACTCATCTCTTTCGACTCCACTTCGAGCGATAGAACTATTAACAAAGCACTTATATACTAATAAAGGGCTGGCTTATCTAAAGCCAGTTGAGTAGCACTTGAAATGTTTTTGCTCTATGAAGCCTGATGTACTTATATGATTCTGTTTTCTTCAAGTTTGTATTTTGTTGGTCGAACGCACTTATTGTAAGTCGCTTTGGATAAAAGCGTCAGCTAAATGCAATGTAATGTAATTTATTCATTGTGGTCATTGCAAAAAGCAGTTATACCATACTATGTTTAGGTACTAATGAATTATAACCTCAAAACAAATGCACACAAAAATAACATAGGACAATACATAATATAATAAATCCACAATATAACATTTTACAGATTCATTTAATAAACTTTTACAAAACATAGGTTGATGTTATATCGGGGAAAACAAATACATATTTAAACATTTCAATTAGTCTCTGCATATTTAAGTAATGCTAGTTTATGTAACAGATGAACAGATCAATGCAAGATAAGTTAGTTAGCATCCACAACTTTTGTTAATGAATAACGTCATATGACATTAAATGTCTGCCAATAAACACCCCTTTCTTCCTCACATAGGTCCTTTGAGTAAAGGATCTTTTTGACTTATAGAACACACTTGGTTCTGGTTTTAGCAATTGAAATAACTATATACAGTAAAATATTCATGTTAGATCAGTAATGCAGTATGATGTAGAGTGGTACACTAATGTAGTGTAGTGCATATCAGTCCATGTACAAATAAAAATAAAAATAATCTCGCTTCTCCCTAATGGTTTTAGCCACCTCGTAGTCTCTGCAGATACGCTGTATAAGGATATCCTCCTCCGCAAAAATGACGAAATCGCACCACTCCATCCCTGTGAGTAGGAGCTGGCCTTGCACCTGCCAACAATAGCTATGAGACTGCTTCAGTTTTAATGTGCCACTTTGCATTTTTAAGTAGCTACAGTCCACATAACTTTTCACATTTGGGCATTTTATTTCTACAAGTCCAAAAGGTGGGCTCTCAGTTGGGTCAAACACCAGACCGTCAGGAGATGACCCTAACCAGGGGGCATCTGGGTGAATGACAAACCCACACGGCCAGTAATTGGTGTTTTTAATCCGGCAGTATTCCTGGATGGCAACCGGTTCCAGTGCCAGTCCCCTCTTCATTGACGCTGTTTGCGCCACTTCCTTCCGAATCCGTTGTGCCAAGTTTTCAGCCGAACTCTGACCTTGAACATGGCATACTTCCCTGAAACGGGAAGAAGTTATTGTTGACCTCCTAACACGGTGCCATTCCACACTGTCGCTCTGCTCCCTTGTGGCCACCTCGATTTTTCTTGCCATGAGCAATGTTGTCACAAGTGACAGTAGATGGAGGTGCTGTTGGTGACTGCACACAATCTCACAGGTGGTAGGCTCCAGCCTATTGCCATCCACAGGTAGAGGTGGTGGTGGAGGGGTATCTGGGTGACGCAATATAACCCGGCTAAGAGGAAGTGGATGCTGGTATGAGATGGGGCTACCTTCCTGAACTTTTCCAAAGGTGTAGTTAACCAGTGGCACGTCCACACTTATAGCCATGGTGGTGATCAGTGGTGCGATGTCTGCTGAGAAGTCCTTGTATGCCTCGCAGACTTTGAGGACATCTGGATCTGGCAGATCCCCCCGTACGGCCTTGTAACGTGTACTCCTTTGAACATGTTTATATGATAATTAGGACTTTAAGAACAATTTTACACTCAGACAACAATCACAAAGTTGTAGCAGGCTACATACAATTACTTAGGACAATAGATATTACCTTACACTGTCAGCAACTGTAAACTGCTTTGGCTTAGTGGAAATGAACACCATGTCACTCACTCTGCCTGGTTTCACACCCTATTAATTACAAAAAATAATTGTCAAATTAATTAAAAGGTCGTTGATGCAACATAAATAAATCAGCTCTTGGCACAAAGGAAATACTCATTAAACCGTGGATTGGTTGTGAACACATACTGTACTTACCATGGTTCTTGGCTTGTGCCATCGCTGCTCTGTTTCAGTGCAGCTGAGGACAGGTTGGACAGCAGCCAGGTTGAGTGTGGAGTAGTGTGCGGTCTGGAACAGCAGTGCAACATTGTGGTTGCAGAGTGCTGTTCCAGCTACACAGGAACACTTTGCCACTGCAATCTCCACAGGTGAGCAGTTCTCAAAGACAATCTACACAGTAAAACAAAATGTCAGTCATTTTAGCTACATCAAAACCCCAGAACATGAACCTGATTGAGGCTTTGAACCGATGAACACTTTTTATTTTTCTCCCTACTCTGAGATCGTGAGGCTTTTCATGCTTTCTCAGGGACCTGTAACAGCTAGCCCTGATGCTCACTCTCCCTGAAGGTAGATCTTTGTTTGAAACTGTGGGGAATTGGACATCATTCATGTTATCCAAAAAAACATAATAGTACATCATTAAAACACTTTACACTGTATCAAGACTGTCAAGTTGTCAAAGTTAGCCAGTAACTACAGCTTTGTTTGTCACTTACCTTCATAATTGTCGATGTAACTGGATATGTACATCTTTAACCCCTTTTCTCTTTTGCTCCTCGGGGCTGAGCTTGACGCTTTTACCAGCCGATGTACATCACTGATGTTAACCTTCGGTAGGTCTTGGAGACATTGAGTGTAAAATAGTGCCATCACGTACTTGTGAAGGCTGACAAGTGAGCGGCCCGACCAAGTAAGGAGACAGAGGCAGAACGTCTTGATACAACCCGGTGTGGGTATTTATTGACCTTTGGTACA
>NW_022992145.1:544772-647272 GCF_902827175.1 Gymnodraco acuticeps | reverse complement strand
GAGGGTGTGTGCCAATTACAGAGGCATCACACTACTCAGCCTTCCCGGGAAAGTTTACTCTAAGGTACTCGAAAGGAGGGTCAGGCCGATTGTCGAACCTCAGATTGAGGAGGAACAATGCGGATTCCGTCCTGGTCGTGGAACGACGGATCAGCTTTTTACTCTCGCAAGGATCCTGGAGGGGGCCTGGGAGTACGCTTATCCGGTCTACATGTGTTTTGTAGACTTGGAGAAGGCGTATGACCGAGTTCCCAGGGAGTTACTGTGGGAGGTGCTGCGGGAGTATGGGGTGAGGGGGTCTCTACTCAGGGCCATCCAATCTCTGTACTCCCAAAGCGAGAGCTGTGTCCGGGTCCTCGGCAGTAAGTCGGACCCATTTCCGGTGAGGGTTGGCCTCCGCCAGGGCTGCGCTTTGTCACCAATCTTGTTTGTAATATACATGGATCGGATTTCGAGGCGTAGTCATGGGGGAGGGGGTCTGCAGTTCGGTGGACTAAGGATTGCACCACTGCTTTTTGCAGATGATGTGGTTCTAATGGCTTCATCGGTCTGCGACCTTCAGCACTCACTGGATCGGTTCGCAACCGAGTGTGAAGCGGCTGGGATGAGGATCAGCACCTCCAAATCTGAGGCCATGGTTCTCAGCAGGAAACCGATGGACTGTCCACTTCAAGTAGGGAATGAGTCCTTACCCCAAGTGAAGGAGTTCAAGTATCTCGGGGTCTTGTTCTCGAGTGAGGGAACAATGGAGCGTGAGATGGGCCGGAGAATCGGAGCAGCGGGAGCGGTACTGCAGTCGCTTTACCGCACCGTTGTGACGAAAAGGGAGCTGAGCCAGAAGGCAAAGCTCTCTGTCTACCGGGCCATTTTCGTTCCTACCCTCACCTATGGTCATGAAGGATGGGTCATGACCGAAAGAACGAGATCGCGGATACAAGCGGCCGAGATGGGTTTTCTCCGCAGGGTGGCTGGTGTCTCCCTTAGGGATAAGGTGAGAAGTTCGGTCATCAGGGAGGGACTCGGAGTTGAGCCGCTCCTCCTTCGCGTCGAAAGGAGCCAGTTGAGGTGGTTCGGGCACCTAGTTAGGATGCCACCTGGGCGCCTCCCTAGGGAGGTGTTCCAGGCACGTCCAGCTGGGAAGAGACCAAGGGGTAGACCTAGGACCAGGTGGAGGGATTATATCTCTTCGCTGGCCTGGGAGCGCCTTGGGATCCCCCAGTCAGAGCTGGTTGATGTCGCCAGGGAAAAGAAAGTTTGGGGCTCTCTGCTGGAACTGCTACCCCCGCGACCCGACCACGGATAAGCGGGAGAAGATGGATGGATGGAAGATACTTTTAGATACACTTTGATGCATGCAACACTTAACAAAGGGTATAATATGAAGTACTTTGTAAGGAATGGGGTTTTCTTTAATGGATGCAAAACTTTATAACTGGGTAAAATATTCATTAATTTGTAATGAATTGAGTTTCTTTTATTTGATTTTCAACATACTATTCAATTTCAACATATATATATATTTTTTCTGACAAACTATACTTTTGACTTTTTACGTAAAATCATGACAAACTATTACTTATTCTTAAATTTGACCTCTTGCTGCTTGGTTGGAAATGATAGATGAAAAAGCTGATTGATTGATTGATTGAAAAGTTTATTAACAGCTTGTATATTGGGTATATACAGTACAGCTCAAAACATACAATTGTTAAGGGGATGCAGACCAGATAAAGACTTTCGTCTTGTTTACATCAGGGTCCCCCATTTCCAATTCATCATATCATTTAAGACATATAAGACATACAGATGGCTTATTTACAATTTACATACAGGTGGTTTTTTACATACAGATTGCTTATTTACAATTTTCATTTTAGATTTCGTTCTAATACATCCTAACCGGACATTTAAGACATACCAAGTCTACAGATTTACAGTTAGTAACAGAGTCTAAAATGCGAGTATATACATAGATGGGGGGGGGGGGGGAAGCTGTCCATTGAACGACAGGTTGAGATTTGTACCATTACCGGGGCCAGTTTTGCAATGCTCTCCCCCGAAGGTGCTCTTTAAGAGAGGTTTTGAAGGTAAGTATAGTTTTACTTTCCTTTACAGTTGTGGGAAGAGCGTTCCACCTTGATGTGGCATAATTGCGAAACGTGTATTCCCCCTTTTTTGTGCCAAATCTGGGTTTCACATGATTTGTGGAGCTCCCTCTGGTGTTATGATCATGGTATTCCTTGACCTTTGGGAATAATTTTGACATGTACATGGGTACCATAGAGGTGTAGTGGATCTTGTAGACCAGGCCCATTGCAAGTAGCTGTACTCTGTCGTCTACTCTAAGCCATCCTAGGTTGTCAAAGTGGGCAGAGGTGAGGTGGGTTCTAGATGAAAGGTCAAGCAGTAGTCTGACCAGTTTATTTTGCGATGTTTGAAGTTTTATTTGTAGCGCCTTGGAGGTGCTATGGTACCATGACGTGCAAGCATAGTCATAGTACCCTTGAATGAGTGCTCCTGCCAGAGTTTTCAGGGTGTTTTTGTTTACCAGAGAGGAGATCCGGTATAGGAATCTAGTTCTTTGATTGACTTTTTTTATTACATTGGATGCCATTTTATCACAGGAGAGGTTTGCCTCAAGAATCGATCCTAGGTATGTAATTTCCTTCTTACTTGTGACAATAATGTCACCCACTGCAACTGAGAAGTTGTCGGATTTGCTGAGATTATGTTTCGAACCGAAGAGAATGGACTCTGTTTTACCCAGGTGTAATGATAATTTATTATCGGCGAGCCAGGTGCAGATTCTGCCGAGCTCGGAGCTGAGGGTTTTTTCAACCTGCAACCTGTTCCTGTCAGAGACCAGCAGGGCTGAGTCGTCCGCGAACAGGAACAAGTTGCAGTCACATGCTGATGACATGTCATTTACATAAATTAGGAACAGTAACGGACCTAATATGCTTCCTTGTGGAACACCACAGCTCACTGGGAGGGGGGGGACAGAGTACCATTTACCTCCACCATCTGTTCTCTCCCCTCCAGGTAGGATTGCATCCAGCTCACCGATAGTTTATCAAAACCAATTGCTTTTAGCTTGTCAATCAGAATGGGGTGATTGACAGTGTCGAAAGCCTTTTGTAGGTCCAGCATCACCATGCCGCAGTACTTGCCCTCGTCCACCTCTTGTTTGATGTGGTCGCTCAAATAAAGAAGGCATGTGTCAGTGGAGTGGAATGTTCTAAAGCCAGATTGAAATTCATAGATTAGTTTATTTTCCGCGAGGTACTTTTCGACCTGTTCATATACTATTTTTTCCATGACTTTCGAGATGGAGGTAAGTATAGAAACAGGGCGGTAGTTGCCTGGGTCCAATTTGCTGCCCTTTTTGTGCAGGGGGGTTACTCTTGCAATTTTGAAGTCTTTGGGTACTTTTCCCTGTTTTATGGAGAGGTTAATTATGTGAGCTATGACTGGTGAGATGGCGGTTGCTGTGTCTCTGAGGAATTTGGAGGGGATATTGTCGTGGCCAGTGGCCTTGTTAGGTTGGAGGGCGCTCAGTTTAATGAGTACCTCTGCTGTTGTTACCCTTGCTAGACTGAAATCATCTTTGCGTACCCCTAGGTTTTTGTAGTAGGTCATGATGTGATCTACTCCAAAAAGCCCTGAGTGGGAGGGTAATTTATTTACAAGAGTTGTGGCTATGTTTGTGAAAAAAATGTTCAAGTACTTGACCACATCCAGTTTGTCTGTGATGAGCCTGTTATCTGTCTTTATGTTTAAGTTAGAAAATCTCGTTTTGAGTTTTTTACTGCAGCCAAGCTGGTTATTGAGTAATTTCCAAAGTTCACGGGGTTTATTTTTGTTTTCCTCAGTTTTGACATTGATGAAATTCTTTTTGGCAGTTTTGATCATGGAGCTTACGTCATTTCTTAGTCTGTTTCTTTCCATTTTTAGTTCAGTCACGTGGTTCTGGAGTTCACTGCTCGTGCTTTTGGAAAGCATTGACTGACTTTTATGAAACTCAGAGCATTTTTTGTCTCTGGTTTTGATGGCGGTCAGTATGCCGGAGTGCATCCACGGCTCAGCGCGATTTTTTACCCTGGTTGTTCTTAGGGGGGGCAAATCATTGAGTATTGCAGAGAATTTGTTTTTGAAACCAAGCCATGTTTCTTCAACTTGTGTACCACTGAGCTCATCTGACCAGTCCAGGCTCTCCAGTTCTAGGTTAAAGGCCTCGCTAGAGTAGTTTTTGAGGTCTCTAGATATGACTGTTTTGTGACAGCTGGCCCTTTGTTTTAGCTTTTTGCGGGTACAGAATATCATATAATGATCACTTAAACCGCATGCTATAACCCCTTTACTGGAGATCCTGGACTTGTCAGAGGTCAGAATGAGATCAATGGTAGTTTGTGTTGTTTCACATACCCGGGTGGGTTGGGTGATTAGCTGGCTGAAGCCGTGCAGATCACAAATCCTACTGAAGGACTTGAAGACGGACGTGTCTTTACGTTGCATATCCGTGTTCCAGTCTCCAATAATAATTGTCTCTACATCCCCCACATCAGCCAAACACCCATCTAATGTATCATAAAAGTCACTCTGTTCCGGTGGTCTATAGATTGTCCCGACTATTACAGATTTAGCATTGTCAAAAAGAATTTCAACCCACACAGATTCAATATTTTCATGATGCAGGTCAGTACGGTTTTTGAAATTGAATGGAATTGTCCAATTTGGTACCAGAAAAGCAAAATATGCTTGCCTTACCGTTCATGAATAGCTGCCTGAGTTCAGCCAGTTTGTGTCTCAGGCTGTTAGTGTTCAGATGAAAAATATGTAGTCCATTTTTGTTGCTTAAATGCACAATGTCGTCAGCTTGCAGATATTTGTCTTTGTCCGTTACAGCAACCGGCTTGCGGCCTGCCGTGGTGTTTGGAGAGGTGGGGTGGTGGTGGTGGGGGGAGGGAGGCTCCGTTGTAGCTTTAGCCGTTGATATGCTAGCAGGGTGGCTAACAACATGGCGGATATTTGTTCCCTCGGATCTCGGTTCTCTTCCTCTCGTCACTGCCTCATGCGTGTCTGTCTGCCGAGGCGTCCCCGGGGGAATCTCGAAGTCTCCGTTAATTCCTCGGTCTCCGCTGTCTCCACGGTCTCTGCTGTCGTCGCGTAGTTGTTGCTGCAGCGGAAGAGATGCTAGTTGTGATGCTAATTGTGATGCTAGCTCCTCGAGCCTGCAGGACTGGCTTCTTGTCTGCACCGGGCCCGGATTCAGATGGATGTCTCCCGCTAACAATAAGACCAAGACGATCATACTTCTTCGGTCTAGTTTGCCTGACGGGGGTAAGTACTTTCGCGTCGGGTTTGCAGTTAATAATGCATGAATGCTTGCACTTCCAAAAGCGAGGTGTTTCCTTTCCCAGCCGTTGAGAAGGTAAAAGTCATTGTGGTTCATTTTATCCCCGCTTTCATTACTCTCCTTCTCTAAGTGATGTTGCCTCATTGATGAGTTGAGGTAGGAGTCCATAATCCATATTGTCAGGAGGATGAAATATGTAAAAAATCGTGAGGAATAACCGCCAAAGCGGGAGCTCTCGAAAATGCGACCACTCATAGCGAAACCGGATGTCGAGCTACAACGCTTAAAGAACTTTTTTTAAAACTCTCAATTCTACAGATGACTCCCCCCATTCAACGCAATAAGTCCCACCCTCCACTCAGCAAATCATCTAAAAACGAAGGACCCCACTAAGACGACCGTTGTAAACTAGCCATGGAGAAAAACACATCCTCCTCTTAAACATGCTGTGGTTGATCCGCCAAAAATCAATCAATCAATGTTTATTTATATAGCCCATTATCACAAATGTTACATTTGTCTCAGTGGTCTTCACAGTGTGTACAGAATATCAGTATGAGAAAAACGACACCCTCTATCCTTAGACCCTCACATCGTACAAGGAAAATCTTCCAGAGAAAAACCCACAGTTTAAAGGGGAAAAAATGGGAGAAACCTCAGGGAGAGCAACAGAGGAGGGATCCCTCTCCCATGACGGACAGACGTGCAATAGATGCCGTGTGTAAATCGAAGAGATAATACATTTTACAGAATATAGACCGAATGTTAGGAAATGCATGTGTCTGTAATAAGAAGATGAATCCACGAGGATGTCAGCTACAATCCTGTGGAAGCCATCAGGCACTGTTTCTACACGGACCACTGTTGCGGTAAGCATGTTGTAACTTCCGGTTGTTGTCATCTCCGGGTATTCCGTGTGTCCGTTCTGTTGCTGATAGCTTATTATCTTAACTTAATCGATCGTTTTAAAACTCTTGATCACGGCAACTGCCTGACGTTGTAATCACACGTTACTATAACTTAAGCTCTCACAACTCTCCTTCTCTTAGCGACTGTAACTCCACAGTTGCCTACACTCTTTTCGGGTTTGCTAACGGTAGCTACTTTAGCTTGATAGCTAGCCATGGCTCTTTCCCCACCCTCGGGTGCTATTTCCTGCTCTAACTGTCTCATGTTTGGTTACTTCCCTACCTCCTTTACTGGTACCGGTACATGTGTTAAATGTAGTATAGTTGTTAGGTTGGAGGCGGGAATCATAGCCATAGAAGCCCGGCTCCGCATCTTAGAAAGAAACTCAGCTACAGTAAAGCCCATGTTAGCCGGTGCGGACCGGCAAAAGGTAGCTCCTATTAGCCGTCCCCCGGCAACTCCCGAGCAGCAGGGAGACTGGGTGACTGTTCAGAAGGGGCATAACGCGAAACCCGCAGGTCCCCACCAACCCGTTCACGTATCTAACAGATATTCCCCACTCAGCGAGACACCCGCTGAGAAGCCAACTCTGGTTATTGGTAGCTCTATTATGAGACACGTGAAATTAGAGACCGAAGCCTCCACAGTCACATGCATTCCGGGGGCCAGAGCGGGCGACGTTGAGGCGCATCTTAAACTGCTGGCTAAAAATAAACGTAAATACAGTAGGATTGTTATTCACGTCGGTGGTAATGATGTTCGTATACGCCGATCAGAATGCACCAAACTTAATGTGGAGTCGGTGTGTAGTTATGCTAAGACAATGTCGGACACCGTAATCTTCTCTGGTCCCCTCCCCAATCTGATCAATGATGACATGTATAGCCGCATGTCATCATTTCAGCGCTGGTTGTCTTGGTGGTGCCCAGCGAACAACGTGGGCTTCGTAAATAATTGGACAGCCTTCTGGGGAAAACCTGGTCTGATTAAGAGAGACGGCATTCATCCTACTTTGGAAGGTGCCGATCTCATTTCGGCAAACATTTCAGGGCTTTGTGGACTTAATCCATGACAAACTGGAGTTGAGACCAGGAGGCGGAGTCGCAGTCTTACACGCTTCTCTGCGCTCTCTCCTAGGCAGTCATCCATAGGAATCCCGAACCCAATAAAATACCCAATATTAGCGGTGTGTGTGTCTGCCCAAGGACAAGTTAAGGTAAAACCTAATAGAGGTGTCATACATAATAACCTAATCAAAGTAAATGTAACAACTACTACAGTGCAACAAAACAGGAATATTAAATGTGGTCTCTTAAACATAAGATCTCTAGCATCTAAAGCAATATTGGTAAATGATTTAATATCAGATTATAATATTGATATATGCTGTCTCACTGAAACTTGGTTGAGACATGAAGAATATGTCAGCATAAATGAGGCCACTCCACCCAGCCATATCAATACTCATATTGCCCGAGGCACGGGCCGAGGAGGTGGAGTTGCAGCAATCTTTGACTCAAGTTTACTTATCAATACTAAACCAAAATTAAATTATACCTCCTTTGAAAGTCTCGTTTTTAGTCTTACGCATCCGACCTGGAAAACTTTGCAGCCAATCTTATTTGTTACAGTGTACCGTGCACCAGGTCCTTATTCAGAATTCTTATCTGAATTCTCTGAGTTTTTATCAACTTTGGTTCTTAAAACAGATAAAGTAATTATCGTAGGTGACTTTAATATTCATGTTGACGATGATAAAAATAGCCTTACTGTTGCATTTAACTCTATATTAGATTCTGTTGGTTTTTGTCAGAGTGTAAATAAACCAACCCACTGCTATAATCACACTCTCGACCTTGTTCTGACTTATGGTATTGAAATTGAGCAACTATTAGTCGAACCGCATAATCCTGCTTTATCCGACCATTTCTTAGTAACTTTTGAAGTACTGTTACTAGACTACAAAGCATTAGTCAAAAGCTCCTGCAGCAGAAACCTATCTGTTAGTGCTATAGCCAAATTTAAGGAAGAGATTCCACCAATACTTAACTCGATAGCATGTCTGCATGTAAGGGAGGAAACTTATACAAAATGTACACCACCCCCAAATTGATCATGTTGTTGATAGTGCTACAGATGCGCTGCGAATAAAATTAGACTCTGTTGCTCCTTTGAAAAAGAAGAAAATAAAACAACATAGACTAGCTCCATGGCATAATGCCGAAACCCGCAAAATAAAGCAAAAGTCGAGACAACTTGAAAGGATATGGCGTTCTACTAAACTTGAAGAATCTCGTTTAATTTGGCATATTACTCTCAATGAATATAAGAAAGCATTGCGTAAAGCAAGAGCAGCTTACTACTCTTCATTAATAGATGAGAATAAGAATAATGCAAGATTTATTTTCAGCACTGTAGCCAGGCTGACAGAAAGCCACAGCTCGATTGAGCCTTCTATTCCCATAGCACTCAGTAGTAATGATTTTATGTGCTTTTTTAACGATAAAATTGTTACTCTTAGAAACAAAATTAATGACCTCTTGCCTTTGACCAGTATAGTGTTATCAACAGCTCCCGGAAACGTAAGTTCTAATATTACACTAGATAGTAAACTAGAATGCTTTTCAGCCATAAACCTTGAACAATTAAATTCAATGATTCTCTCTTCTAAACCATCAACGTGCATGTTAGACCCAATTCCAACTAAGCTGTTGAAGGAAGTTTTTCCATTAATTAGCACTTATTTATTAAATATTATGAATATGTCTTTATTATCAGGCTATGTTCCACAATCATTCAAAGTAGCAGTGATAAAACCGCTTCTTAAAAAGCACAACCTCGATCCAGAGGTTTTAGCCAACTATAGACCTATTTCTAATCTTCCGTTCCTCTCAAAAATTCTTGAGAAAGCGGTCGCAAAACAGTTGTGTGATTACTTAAAAAACAATGATTTATTTGAAGCTTTTCAGTCTGGCTTTAGAACACATCATAGCACAGAGACAGCTCTGGTTAAAGTCACAAATGACATTCTAATAGCCTCTGACAAGGGACGTGTCTCTATTCTTGTTTTGCTCGATCTCAGTGCTGCATTTGATACTATCGACCATGATATCTTATTGCAAAGACTAGAGCACTTAGTTGGCATACAGGGAACTGCTTTAGACTGGTTTAGGTCCTATCTATCTGAACGCTCTCAGTTTGTACGTGTCAATGATGAATCTTCCACGCAAACCAAAGTTAGCCATGGAGTGCCACAGGGCTCAGTGCTCGGACCTATTTTGTTCACATTATATATGCTTCCGTTAGGCAATATTATAAGGAATCATTCTGTAAACTTTCATTGTTATGCGGATGATACTCAACTATATTTATCAATCAAGCCTGATGAAATTAATCATCTAAATAAAATTCAAGACTGCCTTAAGGACTTAAAAACGTGGATGACCTTAAACTTTTTGATGTTAAACACGACCAAAACTGAAGTTATTGTACTTGGCCCGAAGAATCTACGAAACAAATTATCTAAGGATATACTAACTATGGATGGCATTAATTTGGCCTCCAGTGAGACTGTAAGGAATCTTGGTGTTATATTTGATCAGGATTTATCCTTTAACGCCCACATAAAATCAATTTCAAGGACCGCCTACTTCCATCTACGTAACATTGCAAAAATCAGGCATATCTTGCCTCAAAACGATGCAGAGAAACTAGTCCATGCATTTGTTACTTCAAGGCTGGATTATTGTAACTCTTTATTATCAGGGTGTACCAAGAAGTCAGTCAAGTCGCTTCAGCTGATTCAAAATGCTGCGGCTCGTGTACTAACCAGAGTTAGGAAAAGGGACCACATTACTCCTGTTCTGGCTGCCTTACACTGGCTCCCTATAGAACACAGGATAGAATTTAAAATTCTTCTTCTCGCCTACAAAGCCCTTAATGGGCAGGCGCCATCTTACCTTAAAGAACTCATTATACCCTACTGTCCTACTAGGGCATTGCGTTCCAAGAATGCAGGGTTGTTGGTTGTTCCTAGAGTCTCTAAAAGTACAATAGGAGCCAGAGCCTTTTCTTATCAAGCTCCACATTTGTGGAATCAGCTTCCAGTTTGTGTTCGGGCGGCAGACACCCTATCCGTTTTTAAGAGTGCGCTTAAGACCTTCCTTTTTGATAAAGCTTATAGTTAGGGCTGATTAGATCCAGCCCCTAGTTTTGCTGATATAGGCTTAGTTTGTCGGGGGACATCTTACTTCTTCCTTCTCTCTGTCTATACCTGTGTACTCTCATGTTCCGATTAACCCAGCTTCCCCAAATGTCTTTCTTTTTGGTGTCTATATACGCCGGGATCCGGAGTCATGGATGATCCTGCGCTCCTCTGTCCTGGATCGCGAGCCCTGGATCTTGAGTCGTGGCTGTGGTCCTGGATCATAGGTCCTGGATGGATATCCTCGTGGATTCATCTTCCTATTATACACACATGCATTTCCAAACATTTGGACTACCTATGTTGCAAATGTATTATCTTTTCAATTTACACACGGCATCTATTGCACGTCTGTCCGTCCTGGGAGAGGGATCCCTCCTCTGTTGCTCTCCCTGAGGTTTCTCCCATTTTTCCCTTTAAACTGTGGGTTTTCTCCGGAAGTTTTTCCTTGTACGATGTGAGGGTCTAAGGACAGAGGGTGTCGTATTGTCATACTGATATTTTGTACAAACTGTAAAGTCCACTGAGACAAATGTAACATTTGTGATATTGGGCTATATAAATAAACATTGATTGATTGATTGATTGATCAGGGAAGCAGCATGACGAGACCCAAGGCAGGACCGCAGAGACAGGTTCAGCCACGACCCGAACGTCCACGACTTAATCCAGAGCTCGGGATAGAGGATCCAAGACACAGGACTACAGCAAGAGGATCAACCTTGTCTCCGGATCCCGGCGTAGATATAGATACAAAACAAGAAAAAAAAAGATCAATAATACGACTACGACAGGAGACTTTTGTCTCATATTGTGACATAAAATGTAAGACTCCATTTAAAGTTAATTGTAGGCTTGTCTTCTCTGACCTGATACACATTTTCTGCCTGGGTTTTTATTAGCCTAAGTAAAGCTGAGATTTATGGGTTTTATGGCAAAAGAGTGGACCGACCGGTACTGCTAGAAAGCCATAATAATAATAATAATAATATAATTATTTTGTTAGCGATTTTACAGGTGCTCAAAGACGCTTTACAGATATAGTGAAAAGAAAAGGAAGGATCAACAAATAAATATAAAGTTAAAGTCAAATAATACAAAAACAATCACACATTAAAAGCCAGATTGAAGAGGTGAGTTTTTGTGAGTTTTTTGAAGGTGGTGAGGTCAGTGCAGTCTCTGATGGGTTGTGGGAGTGAGTTCCAGAGGGAGGGGGCAGCGACGGAGAAGGCTCTGTCCCCCCAGGACCGGTGATTGATGCCGGTGGGGATGGATAGGAGGTTGGCTTCTGATGAGCGGAGGCAGCGAGAAGGGGTGTGGTGGTGCAGCAGGTCTGTGAGGTAGGGGGGGGCCTGATTGTTGAGGGCTTTTTGAGTAATGAGGAGGACTTTGAAGTTGATTATTTGACGGACGGGGAGCCAGTGGAGGTTCTGTAGGACGGGAGTGATGTGGTCTCGGGAGCGGGTATGGGTGAGGAGGCAGGCAGCAGAGTTCTGGATATGTTGGAGTTTATTGAGGAGGTTGGATGGTATGCCGTAGAGCAGTGGTTCCCAACCTGGGGGGGGGGGCGCCAAATATCGCAGGGGGGCGCAAGGCCTCAGATGATTTGAGGCCAAATATCATATTTAGACTTTTTTTTTTTTTTAACATATAATTGTAACGCAATACATGATCGTCACTAAAAGCCTTGTCTCTACATTACAATAAAATATAAAAAATAATTCATTTTAATAAATATTCAAGTTAGTAGCTATTAAAGGTATAACAAGACAGAAATGTATATATATTTTTTAAATATAAATGTTTCTTCTGCCCGTAAAGTGTCCAAACCGGGCTTTTCTGGATAAGCGCATTTTTAAAACATAGTCATTGTCCATGCCGTTTTCAGTTGGATTATTTGTCACAGTTGCTCCGATCAGATCGATCTCCTCCATTTTGTAGATTATTTACGACTTTTGAATCCACATAAACACATCGGAAAAATCCGGCTTACTTTGAGCATGTGTTTTAAACAGTTTAATCCCTTTGTGAATTGTTTCCATTTGCGCGTCCTTTCATTTCTTCATACAGCGGGAATCCAAATTAATTAATCCTGAGTCCAATAACCATCAAAGTCACTCCAATAGTGCTCCTTAATTACGCTTTCATCCTCCTGTAACAAAATACTTCAAATTCATCCAGTTTGTGACAGTAGTTGTAGCATTTTTGAGACTTATAAACTTTAATTACCGCTGCCCCCCCCCCCCCCCCCCCCCCTTGTGTGTTTGGGGGGGGCGCAACTTCCAACAGGAGTCATTAGGGGGGGCTTTTGGGAAAAAAGGTTGGGAACCACTGGATTAGAGGATGCTATTGCAGTAGTCGAGTCGTGATGTGATGAATGCATGAATCAGGGTTTCAGCAGCAGAGGAGGAGAGTGATGGGCCACCTCAATGTTTTTGAGGTGGAAAAAGGCGGTCCTGGTGATGTGTTTGATGTGGTGGTTGAATTTGAGCTGACTGTCGAAGATGACTCAGAGGTTGCGGATGTGAGGGGGGGAGATAGAGTGTGGCTGTCAATGGTGAAGTTGAAATTCTGGATGTCTTTGATACGGGATGGGGGTCCGATGATGATGATGATGTCTGATTTGGCACTGTTCAGTTGGAGATAGTTTGTTTGCATCCATGCTTTTATTTCTGAGAGACAGTTGGTGAGAGTGTGTTGTGGGGGTGATGATTTTTGTTGAGATATAAAGTTGGATGTCATCGGCGTAGCAGTGAAATTGAAGGTTGTGGCGACTAATTATTTTGCCAAGGGGGAGCATGTAGAGGATGAAGAGGAGGGGGCCAATCACCGAACCCTGGGGGACGCCTTGGGACAGAGGAGCAGTGGAGGAGGTGCAGTTCTTGATATTGATAAACTGATGTCTGTCGGTGAGGTAGGATTTTAGCCAGGAGAGTGCAGTGTCAGTCATGTTGAGTGATGATTCGAGGAGGGACAGCAGGATGGCGTGGTTGATGGTGCCGAATGCTGCGGTGAGGTCGAAGAGGATGAGGATGTTCAGGTTGCCGGAGTCAGAGGAGAGGAGGAGGTGTTGGGGCAGGAGTCAAACTCTGGCGGGGGCTCTGAGACCCCCCCCCCCCCTTCCCTCTGCCGCCGCGCATCCTTTTGTGAATGGGTCAGATTAACAGAGGAAGAATTAAAAGCAAACAGGGTAAGGTTATAACAAATATGCTGATTTAATGGCAAAAGATCACAACATCACGAAGTAATCCGGATTACCCCGGCTCTGGTTCCTCCCGCTGGGAGATCTAACTTACTTGTCTTGTCAGCAGGAGGAAGAGAGAGCGAACCAAAGACAGAACAGGCTTACATACAAAAACAAAACAGGAGCAGTTTGGTCAGATGCTCCTCCCTTCAGGTCATCTCATTGGGAGATGCAAAACGATGGCGTGTCGTAGCGAACCGAGGACCCGGAAACAAGAATCTTTTAACATTTGAGGTAAAACAGACACATTTGGTGTCCGGCACGAACCTGCTCTGAATAACAAGCTCGTTATCTGGTGGAAGCCTCCATACACACACATTTTGCAGAGACTTCCCTCTCTGGCCCCCTCCCCCATTATTTCGATACACACACCGTTTCACATATGTTTAAGATATAGTTGTTATAGTTGACTAATACAAGCGATATATATGTAAACTACTTCAATATCAATAATAACGAGGAAAACATTACCTCTGCTCTCAAGCAGTGAAATAGTAGAACCTAAACATATATAGAGAACGCACACTCATTTCTACCCAGCAGCATTCCAGAGATCTGAGCTATCTCCAAATAAGGACATTCCCTTGCTCACATCTTACTCCAAATACAACGGTTTCACTTTTCATATTTCCAACTTCTTGTTACACAGACTACTATTATTGATACAAAGTAATTAAACACACACATATATTTTAGACATGTATCGTTCCAGCTACTTGACATGCTGTGTTTTTGATAAGAATGTCTCCTCTCCCCCCATCTCTAGTCTTCTTTCATGAAAAGCTGCTTACTTCATACAGAGTAATTAAGCATGTTTAAGCCAACCACTCCACAATGTTGTAGCAATTTAGTACTCACAACATGAAAGAATAAAACAGAAATAAATCAATAAAACACAAGTATAATTAAGCAGTTATTATACAGCATATATAGCCACTGCAATGAACACACACACACACACACATTCTACTCTGCTGTCCTCCAGATGTTTGCCACGCTGTACCCATATAAGGATATTTCATCTCTCCCCTCTCCCTTACAGGGAAGTTTTCACTTCTCCTATCTCCAGCTTCTTGTTCATATAAACTGCTACTATTAAATACAAAGTAATTAAGTACACACATGAATTATGAATTAATTCTCCACGGACCACGGGTCGTGGAGGAGGTATAGCGACTGTCTTTAGGAGCAGTTTATACTGCAAACCCACGCCGTCTGTCTCATTCTCCTCCTTTGAACTGAGCCTGTTTGAGCTGGGATGGATTAATCCTGTACTGTGTGCGGTGGTCTACCGACCGCCCAAGTACAACAAATACTTTATAAAGGAGTTCTCTGAACTATTGGCCGGTATCGTGACAAACTATGACAGCGTTTTAATTGTCGGGGATTTTAATGTGCATGTCTGTTGTATCTCGAAACCACTAGCTAAAGACTTTCTTGATGTTTTATATGCTTTTGACTTCATACAACATGTCTCTGGCCCCACGCAAGAGCATGGGCACACATTAGACCTAGTCTTATTCCATGGTCTGCCCATTTCAAATGTCAATGTGTGTGAGGCAGCTTAATCGGATCACCTGCCTGTGCTATTTGATTTTAATCTGCCCTGTCATAGTCTTAAATCATGCGCTCCTGTCCGTCACGGTCGTATGATGAAACCTTCCACTGCTGCTAGTTTCTCCCCTGCCTTTGTTAAATTAACACAGTCTGATAATATGTCCGCTGACTCCATGGACACTGAGCTATTAACCTCAGCCTTTCTCTCTTCCTGCACTGTAGCTCTTGACATTGTTGCTCCCCTGAAACTCATGCGCCCCAAAGTTAAATCTGAACCCTGGCTCAATGACGTCACTCGTGCTGCCAGGCGTGAGTGCCGGCAGGCTAAACGCAGGTGGAAGAAGGACAAGCTTCATGTAACTCGTGACATTTTGAAAGAGAGTTGGAGAAAGTATCAGAGCACTGTAAAAGCTGAAAAGATGAGTTACTTTTCTGATATTATTTCTAGTAATTTAAACAAACCTCGTCTTCTCTTTAAAATAATCGATGCTATGTTGAACTCTCCTTTATCCACTTGTATTGATGCTTCAACTGAGATGTGTGAAAAATTCCTCTGCTATTTTATAGACAAGATCTCCACTATTAGAGCCAGTATCTCACCACCCTCTTTTGACCCGTCCATTGACTTCACATGCACTGCTGTCTTCCAGCAGTTTGGACCTGTGTCGTTGTCATCTCTCCGTGACATTGTTGCTAAATTCAAACCCTCATCTTGTCCCACAGACCCAGTCCCTCCTCGACTTTTTAAAGAGGTATGGGACACTATTGGACCTAATGTCCATAGAATTATAAATAGCAGCCTAGAGTCCGGTTCTGTGCCAGTTTATTTCAAACAAGCGGTTGTGGCACCCCTGATAAAGAAAACTAATCTGGACACTTCTGTCTTCTCAAATTACAGACCCATCTCGAAGCTTCCTTTTATTTCAAAGATATTGGAGAAAACCGTACTCTTACAGCTGCAGTCTTTTATACATGCACACAATATTTTCGATATTTTTCAATCCGGTTTTAAAGCGCTTCACAGTACTGAGTCTGCCCTTCTAAGAGTATTCAATGACCTCCTGGTCACTACAGACTCTGGTGACTCTGCCATCCTTATGCTCTTAGACCTCACAGATGCTTTTGATACGATTGACCACTCCATCCTTATCTCTCGTCTAGAGCACTGTGTGGGTATCAGGGGCGCTGCCTTAGAGTGGTTTAGGTCCTATCTGTCCAAGAGATCTTTCTCTGTTACGCTTGATGACTTTACATCCTCTTCTGCCCCCTTATCCTGTGGAGTTCCCCAAGGTTCTATTTTGGGGCCTATCTTATTTTCCTTATACCTTCTCCCCCTTGGACTGATTTTTAGAAAACATGGCGTCTCCTACCACCTTTATGTGGACGACTCCCAATTATATCTACCCCTAAGAAAAAACACTAGCTCTCTGATGCCCCTGGTTGACTGTCTTAATGACATAAAGGCCTGGATGGCGCTAAACTTTTTAAATATAAATGAGAGCAAAACGGAGGTAATTGTGTTTGGACCAAATGGTGATGTCCCTTCCATTGACCTGGGTTCCCTGCAACAGTTTGCAAAACCCATGGTCACAAATCTGGGTGTCAAAATCGACAATGCTTTTAAATTAGATAAACAGATAAACTATGTGGTTAAATCCAGTTTTTATCACTAGAGGCTCCTGTACAAAATTAAACCGGTTTTATCCTTTTTAAACTTTGAGCGTGTAATTCATGCCTTTGTTTCAACTCGTTTAGATTATTGTAATGCACTTTATGCCGGCCTAAATAAGACTTTGCTGGCCCGCCTGCAACTTGTACAAAACGCTGCGGCGCGGCTGCTTACAGGAACCCGCAAGTTTGACCACATCACACCAGTTCTGGCTTCGCTCCACTGGCTTCGCTCCACTGGCTTCCTGTCCATTTTAGAGTCCATTTTAAGATTGTATTGTTTGTTTTTAAATCTCTTAATGGGCTGGCCCCAGAGTACATCTCCGACCTCTTACAGGTGTACACCCCCTCAAGGGCTTTGAGGTCGGCTGATCAGCTGCTGCTTGTAGTCCCAAAAACAAAGAAAAAGACCAGGGGAGACCGAGCGTTCTCATCGGTAGCCCCCAGGCTCTGGAACGACCTGCCCCCTCATGTTAAATTGTCGCCCACTCTTGAAGCTTTTAAGTCCCGCCTAAAAACCCACCTCTTTTCCCTCGCTTACCAGTCAGTCTGACCTATGTCATACCTATTTGTATGCTTTTACTGTCTGTCCATAGCCTTTATGTGCCTTGTATTTATTCTTATGTGTGCTTTTTTATCTTTTCTTATGTGTGCTTTTTATCTATTCGTGTAATATTATATTTTATTATAATGTTATGTTCATTGTGAAGCACTTTGGCAAACCCTCTGTTTTTAAACTGTGCTATATAAATAAAGTGGATTGGATTGGATGAATATATAAAAACACACTTCTTATATATCAGATGACATTAAAATGAATATACCAAAAATACGCTGTATTAAACTTTTTGCATAACACTTTACTTCAATTCTTCACAGAGGTCGTTTGTGATTTTCAGAAGAGCTGTTTCTGTGCTGTGTTTTGATCGGAAACCGGATTGAAATGACTCAAAGAGGTCATTGGAGCTGAGGTGGGATTTAAGTTGAGAGGCAATTACAGGTTCAAGTATTTTTGACAGAAAGGGGAGATTTTAGATGGGCCGGAAGTTGGACATGATGTCAGGTGTGAGTCCAGGTCTTTTGAGAATGGGTGTGACAGCAGCCAGTTTGAGAGAGGGGGGAACTGATCCAGATCTGAGGGAGGCGATGAGTTGGGAGATGGCAGGGAGGCTCTCTTTAACACGTTTGGAGGGCATTGGGTCAAGTGTGCAGGTTGAGTTAATTCCAGTCATGAAGTCGGACAGTTGCATGGGGGTCACAGGGGAGAAGTGGGACAGGGGCTGTGAGGTGAAGGGGGGGAGCCAGGAGGGTAGGTGGGGGGTGCTGATGAGGGTGTCAGATTGCTGTAAATGTTGCTGATTTTGGTTTGGAAAAACGAGAGGAAGGAGTTGCACTGTTCGGTGGCGTTGTCACAGGGTTTGAGAAGTTTGCTGATGGTGGAGAACAGACGCTTGGGGTTGCTGGAGCCAGACTGAATGAGTTGTGAGTAGTAATTAGACCGGGCTGCTTTGAGTGCGTTACTGTACTGCTGTAGATAGTCTTTGTAGATTTGAAGATGGACTGTTAGTGTGGTTTTCTTGTGTTGGCGTTCAAGTTGACGTTTCCTTGAATTCATTTGGCGGAGTTCGGGGGTATACCAGGAGGCGGAGTGTATGAAAGAGACATTTTTTGTTTTTGTGGGGGCCAGTTCATTGAGACAGAAGGAGAGGGTGCTGTTATAATAGTCCACAAGTTCAGATGGGTTTTCAGAAAGTGGGGGGGGGGAGACAGACATCTTGCAGGTAATGGAGGCAGTGATTGCTGAAGGTGAGATGGATTTGAGATTTCTGTAGGTTATTGTGCGTTTTTGCTTTTGGGCGGGGATGGGGATGTTGATGTCCATGATGATGGCCAGGTGATCAGAGATGTGGAGATTGAGGCTGGACAGATGATGGATGGTGAGACCAGTGGAGCAGACCAAGTCCAGGATGTGACCACGGCTGTGTGTTGGGAAGTTGATGTGTTGAGAGAAGTTGCAGCAGTGAAGGGTTTCCTTAAAATCAGAGGCATATTTGCAGGTGGGGTCGTCAACATGAATGTTAAAATCACCTAAGAGGAGAACAGATGGGGATATGGCAGAAAGCTGAATGAGAATATCAGAGGTCAGAGAGAAAGGAGGGGTTTGGCTTCGGCGGACGGTAGATGATGGCTGTGACCAGGGGAGTGGGACCAGAGAGTTTGAAGATCAGGTGTTCAAATGAAGAAACATCAGGGATGGGGATTATGGTAGCCTTTATTCCCTTTTTGATAATAGCAGCTATACCACCACCCCGCCCTTGTGGGCGAGGTTTGTCAATGTATGTGAATCCTGCTGGGGTGATTTGATTTAAAGAAAAATAGTCCAGGGGTTTTTGCCATGTTTCGGTCAGATACAGAAAGTCCAGGTTATTGTCTTTAATGAATTCATTCAGAATGTGGCTTTTATTGTGGATGGTGCGTGTGTTGAGCAGGGCTGCTCTGAGGTGACGTTGTATTGGGGGTTGTTGTGTGGACCGGGGGAGTGGAAGGAGATTGGTCGGATTCACGTGTTGTTTGTTGTGATGGCGTAGTGTGGGCGTGTGACAGGACCGAATGGACGGGATGGAGTGTGGAGACGTGGAATGAAATAAAAACTTACGGCCAGAGCCTCTGTGTGGAGGACGGCGTTTGCGGAGTATTTCATTATCTGCGAGGATGTCAATGCAGTCCGGAGGCAGGCGGTTATTAAAGGAGTGGAGATCTGACAGGGAGTAGAGCGGCGGCATGATCCGGTGAAGTGGCGCTAGCACGGAGCTAGCTAATACTGGGCAGCAGAGACCAGGAGCCGGATGACCGTGGAAGAAGGAGCGGTGTGAGTCCAGATAAAATCAGAAGGATAATCCACAGCATATCAGGAGAATAATTCCAGTTGTTTCCAGAGGAGAATCATAGGAGGGGCTGACAGCCTGATGCAGAGTGGGAGCCGGGTGACCAGCCTACTAGCTAGCTTGATAGCTACCGGCTGTAGGCGGCAGGGAGAGACAATGTCAGCGGGGAAGCCGGCTGATCGCAGCGGGATGGGAAGACAAGAGGGTGGAGTTAGGGTGGAGACAGACATGTTAGCTCAGCAGACTTCAGGGAGCCGAGGAGCATCTAGGTAGAAGCCTGCTAGGTCCGATAATGCTAGCTAGCTAGCGGACTAGGGACCGGTGAGCAGGAAAGAGCCAGCAGGTAGGAGATGACAACACAAAGGTCTGTGTCGATTCGATAGAGAGATGCTGCTATTTTTGCTGATGACTGACGTTTAAAAAGTAGAGAGCCAGACAGGAGAGGTTCTGATCTGGACTAAAGAACAAGATTTGGGGAGGAGCGGCGAACAAACAACGCCAGAACCCTCGGCGACCTGGGAAAAAAGGGGATCGGTGTTCAAAAGTACGATTGGTGTTTAAAAGTATGGGTGGTGTTCAAGAGCTGAGGTCTCTGAGCAGAGTGGGGTTCTGTTATGTTAAATAACATGGCCGCATATTCAGACAGATAGTGTACAATTTGTCAAGATTGGTTCTAGAGGACCAAAAGAAAGGCTTAAGTCAAGAGTATGACCTTTTACAGACTGTACACGATGAAATGACTGAACTGAATGAGGAAAGTCAATGCTTATAACTTCTGAGGGCAAACTTTTGTGTAAATTAGGTGTTTAATGGCAGAGAAGTTCAAAGATAATCACAAAGTTTAGTATTTCAAAAGATGAGACTGGTGGAGACAGATGAGCACGTTAAATATGAAGAACGAAAAAAGAAAAAACACACACTTTCACTCTGAATCTCCTAAGTTACTTTGCTATTTAGGGTATACATTTATGTATGAATTAACACATATTCCACCAGCATGACACCCATATTACACCCAAATTACACCTAACATCCACGTTGTACCAATATTATAGCTATGTTATACCTATATTACAACCATGTAACACCCACGTTACACCTATATTTAGGGATGCTCCGATCGATTGGCCGCTGATCGATATCGGCCGATATTCACTCTCTGCCGATCGATCGGTGCTCTCTATAAATGCCGATCGGGAGAGCCGATAAAATGACGTAAAATACATGACACTTTTCTTTGTGCACTTCAAAACAGGCTCGCCAAAATGGCTTCACCAGTCTGGCAGTATTTTAAGGTGTCCGAAAAAGACATTAAAATAGCGGTATGCAACGTGTGTGTGAAGCAGAAATCCTGCTGCTCCACCCACTGTGACGGACCGGTGAGCGGAACAGAACACACACTAAGAGTTAGACCTAACACACTTAGCTAGTTTATCTACCTCTGGAACAAGCTAAACTAGTTATAAATATATTTATTCTTCACTGTCGGGTCACTCATTACTGGATCAGTGAGCTGCATGAGATACTGACAGGCTGTCAGGAGAGGGAGGGAGGGGGAGAGAGGGAGAGAGCGCTTCTGCTCATTTCTCCCGTGCATACTTGCCAACCTTGAGACCTCAGACATCGGGAGCATTTCCAAAACCACCGAGGGGGGGGGGGTGCTAGTGGATCGCCGGAGCTGTATTAGATTAACATAAACATGCGTATTGTAGCTGTAAGTGCACTGCCTTGCGGCCTGTAGCACCAGCATATGTGACCCGCTCTATCGATATCAGTCGGAAGTCGCAACGGCTGATTTCAAAATAAACGTGGATTTACGTAAAAAACAATTTTTCGGGGTTCGGCTGTTTTGTTTGATTTTAAACAAACAAAGTCTTGGCTTTCAGAATATGAAACTTTTATTTCCAAAATCACACGATAAATACATTTTTGAAGCTTGTAGAGGGACGAAGACAGGCACCTCTCACTCGCAATCTGCTCTTCCGCAGCACCGCCCTCCGGCTGAAATGATGAATGTAAGAGTATAGTAATCATAGATAACACGGCAGGGTCCGTTACAGTTTGTTTTCATCTGATTTCAATTAAAGAAAGTCTTGGCTTTCAGAATATTAAACTTGTTTCGGCAAATTCAGATGATAAATACAACTTTGAAGCTTGTAACGGCATAATTACAAGCGGAGAACAGAGTAACTTAACGTCACAGCAGGCATAACAACAGCCGGTGTTTCTCGTGAGTGTTTTCCCCGGGAAACAAACACAATACACAGAAACGCAAAATTACACAAACACATATACACGTATACACACACACTCGCGCTTCCCCTCCAAACGAAAATATCTTCCCTCCGTAGTATTTTGATCATTTGCTCCACTAATAATCAATCAGATCGATGGATTCCAGAGAAGAGAAAACTTTGAAGGCCTTTTTCTCAAAATGATGACTCGGTGACAGTCATTATATAATGTGACATATTTCGCTTAATATTTGGAGTACAAAAACAATCCTGATATCATTAGAAAGCTAGGAATATCCTCTTTCCAACAACTCAGAAATCGGGAGAAATGCGGGAGAAATATGAAACCGGGAGAGGGCAATGAAATCGGGAGTCTCCCGCGAAAATCGGGAGGGTTGGCAAGTATGCTCCCGTGTTATTATCCAAAGTTAATGTAAACTTGAATAATGTACTTCATCTGAATGTAATAATTATTTTGGTTGGTGTTTGTGGAAGCGCCAGTGAATGAGCCCCATTAACTGAGTTTTAAACATCACTTTAAATGGAAGATCCCCATAGCCCCCACTCGATCGGATCGGCAATCGGTATCGGCCGATACTGATTCCGGCGATCGGCCCCAAAATTGGCGATCGGAGCATCCCTACCTATATTACACCCATGTTACATCCATGCTACACCAATAACATATTGATGTTTTATCTATTGAACACCCATATTACACCAATGTTACATCAATATTACACTCATATTACAACCATGTTACACCAATATTACACCAATGTTATATCTAAATTACACCCATATTAAACCCATGTTACCGCCATGCAAAATAGCAACAATGTCAACAAACATTATTGCGGCAGTAATATCCAAACAAAGTGCCCGAAGGACTAAACAAGAGAAAAAACACTGTGGACGCGCAAAAACTCAGTCTTTGCAAAAGTATGCGTTTGACCTTTTATTTCCAAAGCAAAAACATTCCATATCCATATGCGTAGCCCTATATTCCTTTATGCGTAGGTGCGTGCGTGCTTACAATAAAATTCTCCAGCTTACTCCCCCTCCATCTATTACAAAGTGCGCAGGTAAAAGCAACCGGATATAACCACAAACGTCACCACACAAATCCAATGACACCTATAGTGACTCAAAAAACATGTATGTAACAAACACATAAAAATACTTCATATGTGGCTCCTACATTCCGGCCCCTAATTATATCAACATAGTAATTACACAACTGAAAAATGATGTAGGAGACAATCAAGGAAAACACTTTTAAGGATAAAAACGTCCTTTGTTAGTGTCCTTTTCTTCTTTAGGCAGAAAATAAAAAAAATATATATATAGTTTGTTTGCCTATGAAGGAGTGATCTTTACTATCACTTAGTAAAAGTCAGAAAAAACGTAATTGTCAAGGTCTATGAAGTTCAATAACCCACTACTTTTCTCACGGCTCTTCTGCTTCCTGTAAGCCACGAGTAGCAAGGTGCTGAGTCATCGACTATGAGCACAATATCTCATCTTTTTCTTCTTTGCGTGGTATACACCATGGTGTGGTATATACCGTACCCTGCCGTCATTGCGTTCCAGATCCACAACTGGCACTTTCTCTGCATAGCCCTTTGAAAGGATGTCATTCATGAAAGTGGTGTAATCAGCATGAAATGAAGCATCTTTATCAAATCTTCTCTTGAGGCTCAGTGTACGTTGTTCTGCTACTCTCCTGTTGTTTGGCATACTAACATCCCTTTTCCTTAAAGGTAAGCCAATACAGTAATGGCCATCCATCAACTTAGCAGACTTTGTGACATACTCCATAAAGTGACAGTCTTCTCTTGACGGTCCCATCTGCTCATCCTGACTGCATTCAGGGAAATCAGCCTTTAGCTGCTGCTTCCACAGATCTTCATGGTTTGCAACAGATATCCTATTGACAGTGACATCTGGCTGTCCACAAGTAATTTCACTACGCCTGTCTCCTCTGAGAGGTCCATTGACAGTCCAACCCAGCATATTTTTGACTGCGTATGGGCCCCTGTCTACACTCTGAATAACTTCCCATGGCTCCAGTGCCTCAGGAACATTAGTCCCAATCAACAGGTCCACATCTGAATCAATCTCAGTAATCATTACATGTTTCAGGTGAGGCATCTCTGAAGGTCTTTCTGCCGAGGAATGTTGCCTCGATGAACTGGCATAGTTTTCTGGGTGTAGATGTCAGGCAGCTCACAATAATGACTGCTGTCTAATCCAGCCACATGCAGGTCAGAAACAATGTGACTTCCAACTATTTTCTCCTGACCCATTGTCTGAAGGAGAATGTCTGTTCTTCTTCCCCTGAGATTCAGTTTGTTCATCAGCCGCTCCGTGCAGAATGATGCTGAGCTGCCAGGAAGGCATATGTTATGAATGTTTCATGTCCCTTCTTAGACTTTACTTGAATAGGCACTATGGAGAGAGTACAATCTGGCTCACTGGCCCCTGTAAGACTGAACTTACTGGACTGAACGGAGATCAGAGCACTGCTTATAGCTTTTCCTTTAGCTTGCATTGTGTCAGTTTCTTTCTCTTTCTGATAGATATGAAGTATGCGTGGGTGCTTCAGACTGCATACTTTGCACAAGAGGCGTTTCCTACAGTCTTTACTCATGTACCCAATACACAAGCATCCAAAACACGCACCATGTTCCCTTAAGAAAGCGATTTTCTCACTATGAGCCTTTCTTTCCAGTTGAAAACACAGATCCAGTGTATGTCCACCTCCACAAAACAGGCAAACACTTGTACCTAGTGAGCCTCTCTCCTGCATTCTTATTTCAGGTTCCACTTTATTTTCCGCTGTCGTAATAGTAGTAGCAAAGCTGCTTCCCCTCGTCCTTGAACGAGGTTCAAACTGAGCTTTCCTCACATCGTTGTTTACTGCTGGTTAGTGCTGCGTACCGGTACGCCAAACCGGTACTGGACTTGTAAAAAGTTTCGGTTCAAGTCCGGTTAAAACCGAAACGCCGGGAACCGGTACTTGGACTCGCAAAAAAACTAGCACTTACGTATATTCTCCTTTTTCTTCTAAACCATCTAAAACCTTCCATAGATCGAGAAATTTGCGCTGAGAAAAGACGAAAAACATCTTGTCGGCTTCTGATATGGCGGCCATTACTGAACTCACGAAGTCTCGCAAAATATCGCAACTGCTCGCGAGATCTGTGTGACATCAAGGGAAGCTAGCAATGTGATTGGCTTAGACATAGTGGACAGCGTGGGCTGCTAGTCGCTATATTGGATATTTGGTAGTGTAGCTAACTCCTTTGTTTGGTCTACGGCGTCACGGCCCGGGTCATGTAAACACAATGCCACGGGGCTTTAAATCCAGTAAGGTGTGAGACCATGTGACGAAAGTGTAACCTGTGCGGGAACGTGATCAAGTGCGCTGGGGGAACATCGAACATAGCGAGGCACTTGAGGAGAAACCACAAAATAGAAACTACTCCACATGCGGCCTCAGCCACATTGGCGGCGATTTTTGGAAACCAAAATAACAACGATCAAGGTAAGCTGAACAATACTTTTTGGAGGATTTTCAGTTCAGGAAATAGGCTTGTAAAAAATTGGCATTCTTAGCATTACAGCAAGATATACTAGTAGTAGCATCGGTCCGACTAGCCGACTAGGGCGTTTATTCAGCGTCATCTTTTGAGAAATGTAGACACAAGTTGGAAGGGAGCACAATAAACCTGACGAGTTTCAATTTGAGTTGATTATGAGTTTATTTTCAATTGATAATTAGCTCACAATAAGTTCACTTTAGTTACTCACACAACTTGACACAAGCCATGGGTTCAGGTCCGGACTTATAAGTCCGGACCTGAACCTGAACCTCTGGACTTGAGTCCGGACCTGAACCTGAATGTGAGTCCAGGTACGCAGCACTACTGCTGGTGGAGTATCCTGTATATCTCCAAACAGTGGATCGCTCACAATATCCACCTGTCTTTCAATGAAGTTAACAATATCCATGAATGTAGCTCTCCGGCCCTGCCTTTTCTGTAAGTCATAGGCCAGAGTTCTCCATTTGTCCCTATATTTGTAGGGCAACTTTTTTATGATGGCTAGCATATTGCTAGGCATGTTCAACTCACACATGTATTCAAACTCTTCCATGACGTTGCAGCATCCTCTCAGAAAGAGACCGTAAGCTTGCAGAGCTCACACATCTTCTACTCTTATTGGCTGCCATGAAAGAGCCTTTTCCATGTAGGCCGAAACAATTTTCTGTGCATTACCAAAATGCCCCTGTAGCAAAGCCTTTGCTTTGGCATATCCTCTGTCATCGGCCATACAGATGTAGCACCTCATTTCAGACTCCAGCTTATAGCTTCCTGCCTACGACCTGCCTAAGACCAGTATCGAGGAATGTTAAGCCCTCCCACTATTTTCCAAGAGGGCGTTGCCAGATTTTCAATTTCAGGTTTTAACCAGGAGATGGCGCTTCATTCACAAATACAGAAAGACAAGTTTCATGGACTTGCAGTTGTGTTTTGAAGAGCATTTGAACACATCAATATTTTAGATCAACTAAAGTATCTCTAATCTTGTAATTCAATAATATATAGTCTTTATATATTAAATAATCATAATAATAATGTAAATGTTTACATTACACTTCTTTATTTGTTATGCTCATACTTTTACCTTTACAATCGTTATGCTTTAATCGTTTACTTCCTCCTGCTCCCTTTCGGACACATACTGTATGATTTATTATTATTATTAATATGAAGATATTATTAAGATAAGATAAGATGTTACTTTATTGATTGAACATTTTAGTTTAGAATGTGCTGTCCCACGGTAATTCAGAAGGATCACAGGTCACATTCCGACCATTATTTAAAACAATAGGTGCTTTCACACCGTCTACAGTTTGATTTGTATAGAGGGAGCTCTGTGGCTGAATGGCCAGCGAGTAGGTGTGGCGCATTTATCATAGGTGATCAGAGCTAACTGCCTGCCGTCAGATTTCATTTAAAAAACAGGTCTGATTTTTTAAGACTATTTCTGCGCTCAAAGAATGATAAGAATAAGAATAATGTGTATTGAACTGGTTTCATTCATTAGTGAGTTTATTTAACACTAGAACCGCCAATCGGGTGTGTTGTGTGTGTGCAATGTAACTTTTTTTCAATAAAACATTAAAGTCTCCCAGTCCGTGACTTTTGCTGAAAGTGTGTTATGTAGCATCCTATGTTGTTAAAAATTGCATTCTAATAGCGGGATTTGACGGTTTTAGGTAGGCCTATACAAAAACCTCAGTCAGTAACGAATTTAGCAGTTGAACATAAAAGTCAACTAACTGAGGGTCACTTGCCAGTGTTGTGTCTAACCAGTGTTGTGCTAGTTACTGAAAACCAGTAACTAGTTACCATTACTAGTTACTTCATTTCAAAAGTAACTCAGTTACTTTACTGATTACTTACACAAAAAAGTAATGCGTTACTGTGATAAGTAACGTTTTAGTTACTTAGAAAAAGGGCTCCCATTAATGCCCTTATAGCCTTCATTTCAGTAGTTATTGCATTGGAGAATAATACAATCTGTTGATCAACTTGACATGCATTATATGCAATCTGGATTGCATCGATATTAGCTGGCTTTCCATTTTTGTATATTCTTTCTCCAGGTAGTTGGAAAAAGTTTTCCGTCACATATGCTGTGTGCCGCCCGGACATGGTATCATGCTACCTAGCTCCCTGGAATCGGGTGACTCCACTGTAGCAATAGCCTGCATGTGTTCTACAACATACCGTGCAATGGCTTTATCGACTTTTCCCTGAATAGCAGTCCCTTGGTTAAAATCCAGCCGCTGTTGCTTAGGTGGAGGTGGAGTGGCGTCGGCTGAGTCTCTGTGGTCTTAGCTACTAGCTTCGTCCCAGCATGTTGTTTTTGCAGATGTTTTAAGAGATTTTAATTGCTGGTTTGGGCAGTAGATAGGATATTTGACCCGCCAAGACACAACTTACATTTAACTAAAACTTTCTTTTCTTTGTGCTCGACAAAAGTGAAATAGTGAGAATATCTCCAGGTGGAGAAACTAGACTTGAGCTCCGCCGCCGCCATGATAGTCTTGTTAGTAAACAACACAAACACGCCCACAGCCCGTCTCCGCATGTGACACAGGAAGTATCTAAGTACATTTACTCAAGTACTGTACTTAAGTACAGTTCTCATCTCTGTTCGCCTGGCTGTTGACTATATAAAAAAACTAACGGAGTAACGCACCATGTAGTAACGGTAACTCAGTTACTGAAAATAAAAAGTAATGCGTTAGAGTACTAGTTACTGCCAAAAATAACGGCATTACAGTAACGCGTTAGTCCCAACACTGTGTCTAACTGTAAGCTTGTCACTCGAGTAACCTACAGTTAATTTAGCTGCTGGAGAAGAAAGATCAGGGGGGAGGGGGGGAGAGAGCTGTGGTTGATGGGCCATTAGTTGTGTAAATACACAGAGCTGCCGTTTCATTCAGACTGTTTAAAAAACGGTAACAACGGACTATTTTTCTTAGCGGATGCATGTCAATTTAAATCAATACATACAACTATTTTTTAAATCAATAAAAACATTTTCTAAATCCATAAAAGCATTTCAATTAATATTGGGAGTCATGTCGTTACTTTGTTGAGAATGTGGCCATGTAATAAACGGGATAATTTGCAGCGACTTGTTCCTTATGGGGAAAATAACACCCTTCAGCTGATCAAGATCTCTCCGCTACGCGTTGGGATCCTGATCTGCCGACGAATATAAATATTTTTAGTGAATTACTGAGTTTAGGCACGTTAATAACGTTTTAATGAAGTTGAATACAGTATATTCATATGTGTCAGTGATTTCATGTCAATTCGGCGAACATAAACATAAATGATCGTGGTGAAGATGATGATTAAATTAGGATTAAAAATCGAGAGCCGGGCTGCATTTCCTCCCGTTCGTTTTTTTCGACTAAACAACATTATTTTGTTAAATAACAACATGGTGATGTTTTGTAAATGATTAGCCTACATGTCTCTTATTTAGCACAGAGTATGATATCCGTGACATACAGATGGAACGCTCCATTTCAGACGCCTACCCGTGCGGGTCCGTGATCGGCACGGGGTGGGCCCCTGCTGAAAAGGAAAACCCCCCCGCAGGACTTGAAACGCCCCCTTGATAAATACATTTAATTATAATGAAACCAGCTGCAATGGATAATGGATCCACCAGGGGGAGCCGTGATTAAAAAGCTGCCACACTGGAACTCATGTGAAATAAACAGCTGATCTACAGGTATCTGATATAGCGGATATTTGTTAAGATCCATATGTCACGGATAGGATCATATTCTGTGCTAAATAAGAGACATGTAATCATTTACTAAACATCCCCATGTTTTTATTTAACAAAATAATGTTTAATTCACGTTGGCGTAAGTACAAAACCATCGCTATGTTTTTAGATCAGGAAATGCATCCAGGCTCAAACAAACGATTTTCAATCATCATCCTCACGATCATTTAATGTATCATATGTTCGCGAGTTGAAATGAATGAACTAAATGTAATCCACGTGAGTTTACAATAACAAAAATAATCGCTTTGTTTTTATATCACATCCGACTGGAGGAAAATGCAGCACGGGTCTCACTACCGATCATCCTAATCCCACGGGCAAACAATAATATGTAGGCTACAGTGTTAATAGTTTACTGTATTATTAGTATTATTAGTGTCTAATATTACTGGGGATTTCGGAATGGTAGTCTACTGGATTTTGATTTATTGTATCGGCTTCATATCGCAATATATTCCCGAAGTCTGAAATGCAAACATGTCCCACATTAGGGCAATTCACCCTACATTTAATCATTCATACAAAATCATATTTCATTTATTTTTAACGAAATAAATGTGGTTTAATCCACATAATTTATGTGTTAATTGTTTTCTGTAGTATTGTGCACATTACTTTTCGCTGCTTGTTGAACCCCTGGTTAGAAGCTAAACTGCATTTCGTTGTCTCAGTACCTGCAATATGTGCAATAACAATAAAGTTGAATCTGATCTTGAGCAGGAACAAATGTATTTAGGCTACTTGGTACATATCTGACATAAACGATTGAACACATTTGTGCATTCTTTAAACCGAGTCAAGCCGAGTCCGGAGGTGGCGGCACATTAAAGGATGCACCTGATTGTTTAACTTGAAGGTGCCTGATGACATTTAATCATTCAAACAAAATCATATTTCGTTTATTTTTAACGAAATAAATGTGGTTTAATCCACATAATTTAGGCCTACTGTGTTAATTGTTTAGTATTGTTTAACTTGAAGGTGCCTGATGTGAACATTTCCAGAAGAACTCTAGCTTGAATGGCCTTTGTATGTATACAGTAGGCCTACACATAGGCGGCGCGTGAGGCTCAGGTTTGGGAAGGCTAAATAACTTTTTTTTTCATCTTACGCTGCCCGCCTCCGGCGTCTATAGAAAAGAGATCAACTCAGTGAAAGCACCACCTGCTGACCGATCAGAGCTCAGTGTGCGGAGTTTAAATCTATCAAGTCATATTACAGGAAAAAGGAAATGCAGTTTAAACTGCCGTATGCAGAGAAGACGCCGACGTGTCGCACTTATCATTCATATCACACTGACATCACATCATCAATCAGATCATCGATCTCACATCGATATCACATTATTTCCTTATCTGAGTCAGCTTCTCGAGCCGTATCTGGCCGTGCGACACTTAGTTACATTGTCACATATAGGCTACTGTATGCAGACGTATTATTTTAAGCAACACATTAAGTTGACGAAACACTCAACTCAAATGTAATAAAGTCAGATCCCCTCGTGTTTTAGATGGGGCAGTATAATAAAACTGTTGTACGCTTTCAAACACACGGTAGTTTATTTTTTAACGAGTTCTTCTGTATTCTCCTTGCAGGTGCAACTATGTGGCTTGTATCCTGGATTATATGTTTAAGTCATCATGGATGTTTAAAGTTCATATTTGTCTAATATTAGTTTACTTTTCATTAATGAAGTATGATGTTGTGCTGTCAGTACACTTGTCCCTGTTTGTGATTGGTCAAATGTAGCTAACCCCGCCCCTTTCACGTGAACGCGTTCTCAGCTGGAGAGAGAAACCCTGGCTTGATTTACCGAGTTGATAACCAGCGCCGTAGGACCGTTTAGCGAGATCGCGTTTGTTAGGGTTAGTTAAGATAACTCAAGCATATCCAGGGTCTGTTGAACTGGCTTCGTGGTACAGGGCACAGGTGGCTGCATAGCAGCGCTAATGTCAAAGACATTATATTTTTATTTTACCAGGATGCAGTTACACAAATATTTGGGAAGGCTTAGCCTTCATAGCCTACAGCACCCGCCGCTTCTGGGCCTACAGTATAGCCCAACCATGTACACCTTCCTTTTTTCCCGTCCAAAGTTTGAATTGGATAAAGGTAATGGTTATCGATGGTGCTTTTATAGCCTATTGTATAATAACTGTGTGATTTATATTGCTTTTCAAATGCATATGGCCACCCATTTACACTGCTCTTCCCGTCAATAATATGAATAGAACTTAGTTAGATCACTTTACCATCCATCCATCCATCTTCTTCCGCTTATCCGTGGTCGGGTCGCGGGGGTAGCAGTTCCAGCAGAGAGCCCCAAACTTTCTTTTCCCTGGCGACATCAACCAGCTCTGACTGGGGGATCCCAAGGCGCTCCCAGGCCAGCGAAGAGATATAATCCCTCCACCTGGTCCTAGGTCTACCCCTTGGTCTCTTCCCAGCTGGACGTGCCTGGAACACCTCCCTAGGGAGGCGCCCAGGTGGCATCCTAACTAGGTGCCCGAACCACCTCAACTGGCTCCTTTCGACGCGAAGGAGGAGCGGCTCAACTCCGAGTCCCTCCCTGATGACCGAACTTCTCACCTTATCCCTAAGGGAGACACCAGCCACCCTGCGGAGAAAACCCATCTCGGCCGCTTGTATCCGCGATCTCGTTCTTTCGGTCATGACCCATCCTTCATGACCATAGGTGAGGGTAGGAACGAAAATGGCCCGGTAGACAGAGAGCTTTGCCTTCTGGCTCAGCTCCCTTTTCGTCACAACGGTGCGGTAAAGCGACTGCAGTACCGCTCCCGCTGCTCCGATTCTCCGGCCCATCTCACGCTCCATTGTTCCCTCACTCGAGAACAAGACCCCGAGATACTTGAACTCCTTCACTTGGGGTAAGGACTCATTCCCTACTTGAAGTGGACAGTCCATCGGTTTCCTGCTGAGAACCATGGCCTCAGATTTGGAGGTGCTGATCCTCATCCCAGCCGCTTCACACTCGGTTGCGAACCGATCCAGTGAGTGCTGAAGGTCGCAGACCGATGAAGCCATTAGAACCACATCATCTGCAAAAAGCAGTGGTGCAATCCTTAGTCCACCGAACTGCAGACCCCCTCCCCCATGACTACGCCTCGAAATCCGATCCATGTATATTACAAACAGGATTGGTGACAAAGCGCAGCCCTGGTGGAGGCCAACCCTCACCGGAAATGGGTCCGACTTACTGCCGAGGACCCGGACACAGCTCTCGCTTTGGGAGTACAGAGATTGGATGGCCCTGAGTAGAGACCCCCCTCACCCCATACTCCCGCAGCACCTCCCACAGTAACTCCCTGGGAACTCGGTCATACGCCTTCTCCAAGTCTACAAAACACATGTAGACCGGATAAGCGTATTCCCAGGCCCCCTCCAGGATCCTTGCGAGAGTAAAAAGCTGATCCGTCGTTCCACGACCAGGACGGAATCCGCATTGTTCCTCCTCAATCTGAGGTTCGACAATCGGCCTGACCCTCCTTTCGAGTACCTTAGAGTAAACTTTCCCGGGGAGGCTGAGTAGTGTGATGCCTCTGTAATTGGCACACACCCTCTGATCCCCCTTTTTAAAAAGGGGGACCACCACCCCGGTCTGCCACTCCTTCGGCACTGTTTCCGACTTCCACGCAACGTTGATGAGACGTGTCAACCATGACAGTCCCTCAACACCCAGAGCCTTCAGCATTTCCGGGCGGATCTCATCCACCCCCGGGGCTTTGCCACTGTGGAGTTGTTTGACGACCTCAGTGACCTCCCCCCGGGAGATTGGTGTTGATCCCCCGTCATACTCCAGCTCTGCCTCTAACATAGAGGGCGGAGTTGTCGGGTTCAGGAGTTCCTCAAAGTGTTCCTTCCAACGCCCTAACACTCCATCAGTTGAGGTCAACAACGTCCCATCCTTACTGTACACAGCTTGGATGGTTCCCTGCTTCCCCCTCCTGAGGTGTCGGACAGTTTTCCAGAACAACTTTGGTGCCGCCCGAAAGTCCTTCTCCATGTCTTCTCCGAACTTCTCCCACACCCGCTGCTTTGCCTCGGCCACGGATGAGGCTGCTGCCCTTCGGGCCTGTCGGTACCTTGCAACTGCCTCGGGAGTCCCCCGGGATAACAAATCCCTGAAGGCCTCCTTCTTCAGTCGGACGGCTTCCCTGACCACCGGTGTCCACCAGGAGGTTCGAGGGTTACCGCCCCTTGAGGCACCTAGGACCTTGAGATCACAGCTCCCCGCCGCGGCTTCGGCAATAGAGGCTTTGAACACCGACCACTCTGGTTCAATGTCCCCAACCTCCACAGGAATGCCCGAAAAGCTCCGCCGGAGGTGTGAGTTGAAGGCCTCCTGAACTTGGGCCTCCTCCAGACGTTCCCAGTTCACCCGAACTACACGTTTGGGCTTACCAGGTCTATCCAGAGGCTTCCCCCGCCACTCGACCCAACTCACCACCAGATGGTGATCAGTTGACAACTCCGCCCCTCTCTTTACCCGAGTGTCCAAAACATACGGCCTCAGGTCCGATGATACGATAACGAAATCGATCATGGACCTTCTGCCTAGGGTGCTCTGGTACCACGTACACTTATGAGCATCCTTATGTTCGAACATGGTGTTTGTTATGGCCAATCCATGACTAGCACAGAAGTCCAGTAACAAACCACCACTCCGGTTCAGATCAGGGGGGCCGTTCCTCCCATTCACGCCCCTCCAAGTGTCTCCATCATTGCCCACATGTGCGTTGAAGTCTCCCAGCAAGATTAAAGAGTCCCTTTCAGGAGCCCCATACAGGACTCTTTCCAGGGTCTCCAAGAAGGCCGTATACTCTGAACTGCTGTTGGGTGCATAAGCACACACAACAGTCAGAGTTTTCCCCCCCATAACCCGCAGGCGTAGGGAGGCGACCCTCTCGTCCACTGGGGTAAACTCCAACAACGAAGCACCTAACCGGGGACTTGTGAGTATCCCCACACCCGCCCGGCGCCTCACACCTTGAGCAACTCCGGAGAAGAATAGAGTCCAACCCCTATCCAGAAGTAAGGTTCCAGAGCCGACGCTGTGCGTAGAGGTGAGCCCAACCAGATCCAACTGGTAACGCTCCACCTCCCGCACAAGCTCCGGCTCCTTCCCCCCCAGAGAGGTGACGTTCCACGTCCCCAAAGCCAGCTTCTGTCGCCCGGGTCTGGTCCGTCGAGACCCTCCGCTTTCACTGCCACCCTTCTGGCAGCGCACCCGACCCCATCGATGTTTCCCGTAGGTGGTGGGCCCGCGGGACGGAGAAGCGGAGGTGTTGCCCACGTTGCCTTTTCGGGCTGGGCCCGGCCGGGCTCCGTGGCAAGCCCGGCCACCAGACGCTCGCCGACGAGTCCTCCTTTTGGGCCTGGCTCCAGAAGGGGACCCCGGGCTTCCTCCGGGCCGGGTATCCTCACTTCTTAGTTTTTCTTTCATGAGGTCTTTTGACCTAGATCACTTTACATTTCTGCAAATTAATTGTTAATCACACACGTCTCCCCGTCCCGAAAATGATACATAAAATAAAAAGAGGAAACCATTTTCAAGTTCAGTTTTCAACGTTTTATTTAAAATAACTGACATAACAGACACCATACTGTAGGCCTATCTGCTGCGGAAACCAGGACGAGCTATTTCGGGATCTGTTTTTCGGGGGCTCCTCAGTCTCTCATTTACCCGGCTCCTGATTCGGACACATCCTGGGGATTGTGTTTACAAACATTGACCAGACCGTTCACCAGCCCCCACCCCCCATGTTGCCTATGCTGTCCTGTGTTGTGAACTCTTTGTTTAAAACGAATTGGCCATCGGAATGTGTGGAGGAATTCTCCCAAGGGTCACATTCCACAGCTCTCCCCCCCCCCCCACTCCTGTGATCTCCCATCCCCCAGTCTGTAGGTTTGTGTTTGCATATTTCTATCCCGTAATTCATACTGGTCCTCTCACGCACATACATTCTCCTTACAGTATACATACATAGGCTATATGAGTCCGTGTATCGACGGACCATTTGTTTTTCTTTATTAAAAAAGTAAACGGAAGAGCGTCTGAGAGGTGTTTTTGCCCTTTTCCTTGTTACCTTACTAAATGGTCTAATGGTCAGTGGAGCGAGGGGGGAGGCCCGCGAAACTCGCGGAAGTGATTTCAAAACAAAAAGCACTCGTTTGCTTGGAACAAAGAAAACGTCCAAGACACACATTGAGTCCAGAAAATGAATGTTATTAAGGGCTGTAAATATAATAAGCCTGTGTCTAAAATTGACAACAGGCTTATTATATTTACAGCCCTTAAGATACACTTTTGTGTTTAACAGCTGACCACTACCATGACATACTTTGTTTTAGTAGATTTCGCATGAGAGCAAAATGTATAAATATGAGCATTAAATTATATGAATATGAGAACAAAATGCATGAATGTGTGAGTGACAATATATGAATGTGTGCATTGAAATATGATAATATGAGAGCAAAATGTATGAATGTGTGAGTGTAAATATATACGTGTGTGAGAGTGAAAATGTATGTATGTAAAAGGAGAATATATGTGTGTAAGAGTGAAAATGTATGTATGTAAAAGGAGAATATATGTGTGTAAGAGTGAAAATGTATGTATGTAAAAGGAGAATATATGTATGTAAGAGTGAAAATGTATGTATGTAAAAGGAGAATATATGTGTGTAAGAGTGAAAATATGCTGCATTTTGAATGTCCGATAGTCCACCATTTCCACCGGAAATATCCGACATTTAATAAAAGTGAAAAACAATGAACAAGACTTAACGTATTCATCATAATTAATTATATTTATTTCGTTTGGATGTAGGATTTTTGACTTTGTTTAGAGCAGTGATCTTCTACTATATGAACATTTTGGACCCAAAATCACAAAAAAAAGGTAAAAACAGATTTTGAAACTGATATTATTTTTCATATAGGTAACACAAACATACACAACGAAACCATTTAAAAGCTGGAAATATATACATGGGATGTCACTATGATAATGTGAAAGTTTGATTGAGGTAGCATGGGATTTCATTCTGATAAGGCAAAAGTATTATTATAAATATAATACAAATATATGTATACACATTATGTACAAAAATCTGTTTTTTCTGTCTTTATCTGTGCCGCGCTTCAAACGGTTTCTATCAACTACGACACAGAGGGCAACATCACAGATTCCTCCTCCTCCATGTCAAAAAACAAGCTTAAAGCTTGACTCACGTTCAGAGTTCTCTTCATCATAGTTGAATCTTCAAAACTCTAAATCTATCTAACTATATCTAAATTCTCAATGTTTGTCTGTCACTTTACTTCAATCGCAGTCTCCCGCCGTCTCTCTTCGTCTCGTTTCGTATCACTCCGTTTACCTGATTACCTCACCCCCTCCCTGGTAAATACATCCTGTTGAGCAGAATCTACAGTTTCCAGTATTTTCCGTTTCGTAAAATGATAAAATACAGCGAAGATATTAAAATATGTGCTTCCATTATTCATACTTCTGAAATATATCTGTATTAACTTTATATCATCGTATGTCCGTGTTTATTGGGTCTTTTTGCATGAAACAAAGACTGGCATATAATTTCAAGCCAGTACTTTCGACATAAATACACATATACATCCTGTTGAGCAGGATCTACAGTTTCCAGTATAGTTCATCAACACCCAGTTGTCTTTGTGTATTTTGTGAATGAAGCGCCATCTTATGGTTAAATCCTGTAATTGAACAAATGGGGAAATTGGGCAACGCCCTCTAGCAATTTGGCAACACCCCCAGCCACTGGCATCCGCTGGGCTTTTGACTGGGACACACCCATCTGAGTCTGATCTGGAGTGCTTCATCTGTATGTGGCTTTTATCCTGGATAAAGTGTTTAAGTCATGGATGTTCAAAGTTGAACTTCTTCATTTTTGACTAGTATTAAAGTTCACTTTTCATTCAGGAAGTATGACGCTGCGCTGTCAGTGCGCTTCTCCATGTTTGTGATTGGTCGAATGCTCCAAATACCACCCCTTTCATGTGAACGCGCACCTAACTAGATAGGAAACGGCTGGCTTGAGCGATCCACTTGATAACCAGTGTCGTTGAAATTCTTTTTGACAATGCTAAATCTGTAATAGTCGGGACAATCTATAGACCACCGGAACAGAGTGACTTTTATGATACATTAGATGGGTGTTTGGCTGATGTGGGGGATGTAGAGACAATTATTATTGGAGACTGGAACACGGATATGCAACGTAAAGACACGTCCGTCTTCAAGTCCTTCCGTAGGATTTGTGATCTGCACGGCTTGAGCCAGCTAATCACCCAACCCACCCGGGTATGTGAAACAACACAAACTACCATTGATCTCATTCTGACCTCTGACAAGTCCAGGATCTCCAGTAAAGGGGTTATAGCATGCGGTTTAAGTGATCATTATATGATATTCTGTACCCGCAAAAAGCTAAAACAAAGGGCCGGCTGTCACAAAACAGTCATATCTAGAGACCTCAAAAACTACTCTAGCGAGGCCTTTAACCTAGAACTGGAGAGCCTGGACTGGTCAGATGAGCTCAGTGGTACACAAGTTGAAGAAACATGGCTTGGTTTCAAAAACAAATTCACTGCAATACTCAATGATTTGGCCCCCCTAAGAACAACCAGGGTAAAAAATCACGCTGAGCTGTGGATGCACTCCGGCATACTGACCGCCATGAAAACCAGAGACAAAAAATGCTATGAGTTTCATAAAAGTCAGTCAATGCTTTCCAAAAGCACGAGCAGTGAACTCCAGGCCCACGTGACTAAACAAAAAATGTAAAGAAACAGACTAAGAAATGACGTAAGCTCCATGATCAAAACTGCCAAAAAGAATTTCATCAATGTCAAAACTGAGGAAAACTAAAATAAACCCCGTGAACTTTGGAAATTACTCAATAACCAGCTTGGCTGCAGTAAAAAACTCAAAACGAGATTTTCTAACTTAAATATAAAGACAGATAACAGGCTCATCACAGACAAACTGGATGTGGCCAAGTACTTGACATTTTTTTTCACAAACATAGCCACAACTCTTGTAAATAAATTACCCTCCCACTGAGGGCTTTTTGGAGTATATCACATCATGACCTACTACAAAAACCTAGGGGTACGCAAAGATGATTTCAGTCTAGCAAGGGTAACAACAGCAGAGGTACTCATTAAACTGAGCGCCCTCCAACCTAACAAGGCCACTGGCCACGACAATATCCCCTCCAAATTCCTCAGAGACACAGCAACCGCCATCTCACCAGTCATAGCTCACATAATTAACCTCTCCATAAAACAGGGAAAAGTACCCAAAGACTTCAAAATTGCAAGAGTAACCCCCCCTGCACAAAAAGGGCAGCAAATTGGACCTAGGCAACTACCGCCCTGTTTCTATACTTACCTCCATCTCGAAAGTCATGGAAAAAATAGTATATGAACAGGTCGAAAAGTACCTCGCGGAAAAGAAACTAATCTATGAATTTCAATCTGGCTTTAGAACATCCCACTCCACTGACACATGCCTTCTTTATTTGAGCGACCACATCAAACAAGAGGTGGACGAGGGCAAGTACTGCGGCATGGTGATGCTGGACCTACAAAAGGCTTTCGACACTGTCAATCACCCCATTCTGATTGACAAGCTAAAAGCAATTGGTTTTGATAAACTATCGGTGAGCTGGATGCAATCCTACCTGGAGGGGAGAGAACAGATGGTGGAGGTAAACGGTACTCTGTCCCCCCCCCTCCCAGTGAGCTGTGGTGTTCCACAAGGAAGCATATTAGGTCCGTTACTGTTCCTAATTTATGTAAATTACATGTCATCAGCATGTGACTGCAACTTGTTCCTGTTCGCGGACGACTCAGCCCTGCTGGTCTCTGACAGGAGCAGGTTGCAGGTTGAAAAAACCCTCAGCTCCGAGCTCGGCAGAATCTGCACCTGGTTCGCCGATAATAAATTATCATTACACCTGGGTAAAACAGAGTCCATTCTCTTCAGTTCGAAACATAATCTCAGCAAATCCGACGACTTCTCAGTTGCAGTGGGCGACATTATTGTCACAAGTAAGAAGGAAATTACATAGGATCTATTCTTGAGGCAAACCTCTCCTGTGACAAAATGGCATCCAATGTAATAAAAAAAGTCAATCAAAGAACTAGATTCCTATACCGGATCTCCTCTCTGGTAAACAAAAACACCCTGAAAACTCTGGCAGGAGCACTCATTCAAGGGTACTATGACTATGCTTGCACGTCATGGTACCATAGCACCTCCAAGGCGCTAAAAATAAAACTTCAAACATCGCAAAATAAACTGGTCAGACTACTGCTTGACCTTTCATCTAGAACCCACCTCACCTCTGCCCACTTTGACAACCTAGGATGGCTTAGAGTAGACAACAGAGTACAGCTACTTGTAATGGGCCTGGTCTACAAGATCCACTACACGTCTATGGTACCCATGTGCATGTCAAAATTATTCCCAAAGGTCAAGGAATACCATGATCATAACACCAGAGGGAGCTCCACAAATCATGTGAAACCCAGATTTGGCACAAAAAAGGGGGAATACACGTTTCGCAATTATGCCACATCAAGGTGGAACGCTCTTCCCACAACTGTAAAGGAAAGTAAAACTATACTTACCTTCAAAACCTCTCTTAAAGAGCACCTTCGGGGGAGAGCATTGCAAAACTGGCCCCGGTAATGGTACAAATCTCAACCTGTCGTTCAATGGACAGCTTCCCCCCCCATCTATGTATATACTCGCATTTTAGACTCTGTTACTAACTGTATATCTGTAGACTTGGTATGTCTTAAATGTCCGGTTAGGATGTATTAGAACAACATCTAAAATGAAAATTGTAAATAAGCAATCTGTATGTAAAAAACCACCTGTATGTAAATTGTAAATAAGCCATCTGTATGTAAAATATGTCTTATATGTCTTAAATGATATGATGAATTGGAAATGGGGGACCCTGATGTAAACAAGACGAAAGTATTTCTCTGGTCTGCATCCCCTTAACAATTGTATGTTTTGAGCTGTACTGTACTGTACCCAATATACAAGCTGTTAATAAACTTTTCAATCAATCAATCAATCAGTCGTAGTACAGTTTAGCGAGAGCGCGTATGTTTTGGATTAGGCCAACCGGCTAACTCAAACATATCCAGGTTAGGTTGAACCAGCTTCGTAGTATAGGCCCCTGGAATGAAACACAAAAGGTGAGTACCAAAATAAGACAGGAAGCGGAAGACAAAACAAAAAATGATTGCAGAACTCAACACTTTTGACGGGACACAACACACACCATTGCTTTACAACTTCCCTCTCTTCTGCAAAACTCATGAACATATCTTTACACATCCGCCAAAAAAAACTATAATGCCTTTTCTCCTTTTTTCAATCGGCTGTTAAAGCCGATGACGTCACTCAGAATCCCACTAGTAAATATTTGTATTTACATATTCACCATTGTGCAGTTCATCACAGCCGTAGACCAAAACAATTAAAAAAAAATCAAATATAAGGAGTGAACACTCAGACCTAACATCCGTCAGGGAGAGCGAAAGCTCCTCTCAAGGCCAAAAATCAGATTAAGCTTCAGCTGGTGGGATTTCATTATCCGGCTCAAAAACCCCTCAGCAGGGTCGATGCCTGCCAGTTGGAATGTTACATCAGATATATTGTTCTGCAATATTTGAGTATCTTCCAGAAATAAAAAATCACAGTAGGCTTTTATAATATATTTCTAAACCATTAAAATGCCTTTTTATAAAAGAGAAGTCACTATTGTATTCTCTTCTCCTACAATTATCAATCCCTTTGTGTGCGTTTTATTCATTATCAGTTAAGTATGCACAAAGAATGAGTGAAAGCTTCAAATAAAAGCTTTTGTGTGTGTGTGTGTATACCCGTCTGTTGTAAGACACAGAGCATCACTAATGGAGTCGTCAACAAACCGATTTCTGCTCCCTTTGTTTGCCTTCATTGGAATAAGTTGTTGTTCACAGATGAGCTTTGCGGTTATTGTTATAGATCGATAACCAATTACTGGTCTCATTGCCTGCCGAAGTACCATTAAGCTCCCTTCTGTTCCCCCAGGGAGATACCTGGGCCGAGAGAAAGAGAAAACATTTATTCATTTAAAATAACTTTAAAATAAAAAAAATTCAAGTTACGTTTTATTTCTATGGTCTACAGATGTAGCACTCCAGATAGGAGTCCACCCAGCGGATTCCAAACAAAAACCCAGTGGATCCCAGTGGCTGGGAGATTAAAGCCCTCCCACTATTTCCTCCAAGTGCGTTGCCAAATTCTCCCATTTGTTACATTTCAGGATTTAACCATGAGATGGCGCTTCATTCACAAATACACAAAGACAACTGGGTGTTGTAGACCTTAGTTTGTTTGCAGCTCTGCAGTTGTGTTTGCTGAATACTGTAGCATTTACTCACTTATTTGTTATGGTTTTCACAGGCTACTGTAACGAGAAAAAACATCAATATTTTAGATCAAATAAAGTATATCTAATCTTATTATCTTAATCGGAATTCATTAATATATAGTCTTTATATATTAAATAATCATAATAATAATGTAAATATTTATACTTCTTTGTTTTTTATGTTCATACTTTTGCCTTTACAATAGTTTGCTTTAAAGGTGGGGTAGGTAAGTTTCAGAAACCAGCTCGAGTGCACTAAAATTTGAAAGTACACAGCCGAAAAGAATCCGCCCCTTCCTTCAGACTTCCTTACAGAGCACCTCCTCCAACACACATGAACGCGCACATGACGTCAGCAGACTGGTGAAAGTGGCCGCCTGTTGTTGGCGAGTCATTGAAGTACTGCTGCAATGCACGCCCAATGAGGGCACGAGATACATTTGTGCGTGCACGAGATGGAAGGCTGACAGACAGGGCGGCAATCCAATCCGTTTAGCCGGCCCGGCTAAACGTATTGGTTGTACTTTTTACAGTATTACGGGTTCCACAGATTAATTTTTTTTTATGGATTTTTTGTCAAAGCACTTAAGATATTCATTGCTATCGGGATGTTAAGAGCATTCCATGGAATATAACAAAAAGTGTATCTCGAGCCGGTTTCTGAAACTTACCTACCCCACCTTAAATATGCAGTATAGTTTTTGTAATATTGTTGTGGTGTACACAGTACACGATCAAGTAAATCAATTCATACATTATCACGTATTATACAGTAATGTGTTGTATTATTAAGTAATAGTGCAAGAGACTCAAGATGGCGCCAGTTTGTGTGGCCTGCCATCTGTCGCTGCCAACGCTGTGTGTTTTTGTACTGTTTGTGTCATTTGTAATGCTAAATGTCTGGATCCCACAGTTCTGGCTAATTTTAGGCCCATTTACAAAATGCCTTTTATGTCAAAAATCCTGGAGAAGATTGTCTATAGTCAAATTATGTTTTTTTTCTGGAAGAGAACACTATACTGGAAGTTTTGCACAAGAACTTTAATAACAAGAACTTTCTCTGTCAGCCTTGGTGACTCTGAGTCATCCTCTGCTCCACTCCTGTATGGGGTCCCACAGGGCTCAGTTTTAGGCCCCCTGCTATTTTCCCTCTATTTGCTCCCTCTTGGGTCCATATTTAGAAAGCACGGCATCGCATTCCACTGCTATGCTGATGATAGCCAGATTTATGTCCCACTAAAAAAGAAGGAGGGTTACTCAATTAGCCCACTGCTAAAGTGTCTAGAGCAGGGGCCCCCAAACCCCGGGCCGCGGACCGGTCCGTGGGTCATTTGGTACCGGGCCGCAGAGAAAAAATAAATAACTTACATTATTTCCGTTTTATTTATTATCTGAGTCTGAACGATGTTTTATTTTGAAAACTGACCGGATTCCCTCTGTTACATCCGTATATGCCGCTAATCCGTTGCCGCTAAAATTAAACCCACAAGCTAGCAAAATGAATAAAAAACAAACGTCTTTGGAAAGCTTCTTTGCGAAGGGGAAAAGGCCCAGTGAGGAGACTGAAGAAGAGCCTACGACTTCCAAGAAAAAAAAAGCTGCATTTAACAGACAATACCAGAAGTCCTACTTAAAATATGGATTTATCACGACAGGTGATGCCCGCGCACCAAGCCCGCTCTGCATAATATGCGGCAACCGGCTCTCTAATGAGGCAATGAAGCCTTCAAAACTGCTTCGCCACTTGGAGACCAAGCACCCTGCATTAAAAGACAAGCCTTTGGAGTATTTTGAAAGAAAAAAAGCATGAACAAGAAGGACAGAAGCAATTCCTGAGGGCCACCACATCAACAAATGCGAGTGTACTGAGAGCATCATACTTGGTGGCTAACCGTATTGCTAAGGCTAAGAAGCCATTCACCATTGGTGAAGAATTGATCCTGCCCGCCACTAAAGACATTTGCCGTGAACTTCTAGGAGAGGCTGCGGTTAAAAAGATAGCACAGGTGCCTCTTTCGGCTAGCACCGTCACTCGGCGCATTGAGAAAATAGCAGAGGACATTGAGACACAATTGTTGGAGAGGATTAATACATCACCAGGTTGACGAGTCTACAGATATTGACAACAAGGCAATACTACTTGTTTATATGCGATATCTTTATCAGGAGGATGTGCATGAGGATATGTTATGTGCTCTATCGTTGCCAACCAAAACCACAGCCGAATAACTATTCAAGTCGCTGGATGATTATATATCAGGAAAACTGAAATGGTCCTTTTGTGTCGGCATATGCACAGACGGAGCTGCTGCCATGACCGGACGGCTGTCTGGTTTAACTACTAGGATTAAGGAGGTTGCACCTGAATGTGAGTCTACGCATTGTGTCATTCACAGGGAAATGCTGGCTAGCCGTAAAATGCCACCGGAACTTAACAGCGTATTGAATGATGTCGTTAAAGTTATTAAACACATCAAAACACACGCCCTTAACTCACGCCTGTTCGAGCAGCTTTGTGAGGAGATGGACGCGGAGCACAGACGCCTTGTCTTATACACAGAAATAAGATGGTTATCCGGAGGGAGATCGCTGGCCAGAGTGTTTGAATTACGAGAGCCGCTGCAGAGATTTCTCTCAGAAAATAAGTCACCGCTGGCAGCACATTTCAGTGACGAGGAATGGGTCGCAAAACTCGCTTACTTGTGCGACATATTCAACCTGCTCAATGAACTCAATCTGTCACTTCAGGGGAAAATGACAACTGTCTTCAAGTTGGCAGATAAAGTAGCTGCATTTAAAGCCAAACTGGATTTGTGGGGACGGCGCGTGAACAGAGGTATATTTGACATGTTTCAAACATTCTCGGGGATTTTGGAACTTATGCTTAACTTATGCTGAGCGGCTAACCTGCCCCGGAGCAGGTTAGGTTGCAGGCTAAGAGATCAACTCAGTGAAAGCACTGCCTGCTGACCAATCAGAGCTCAGTGTGCGGAGTTTAAAGCGATCAAGTCATATTACAGGAGAAAGGAAATACAGTAAAGCTGCCGTTGCAGGAAAGACGGCAAAAATCACCGACTGTGTGAACACGTCAACATCACCTCCCATCTTCAGAGCAATCTGACTATTATAACATTAGCGTTAAGAAAGCTTAAGAAAGCTTACTTAAATATCTGCCACAACATAAGTAACCGGATCAGAGTAACATTAAGTACAGTACATGTGATGCATATCACATCATAATGTATCATATATTTCCTTTTTCTGAGTCAGCTGAGCCGTATCTGGCGTGCAACACTCAGTGTCACATACTGTATGCAGAAGTATTATTTTAAGCAACACATTAAGTTGACGAAACACTCGAGACAAATGTAATTAAAGTCAGATCCACTCGTGTCTTAGACGGGGCAGTGATATCATAAACCTGTTAATGTACGCATTCAAACACTTTCTGTTACCAGCTGTGTCCACCTTGCAGGTGCAGCTATGTGGCTTTTATCCTGGATAAAGTGTTTAAGTCATGGATGTTTAAAGTTTAACTTCTTCATATGTCTAATATTATAGTTGACTTTTCATTCAGGAAGTATGACGTTGCGCTGTCAGTATGCTTCTCCATGTCTGTGATTGGTCGAATGCTCCAAATACCACCCCTTTCATGTGAACGCGCACCTAATTAGATAGGACACGGCTGGCTTGAGCGATCCACTTGATCACCAGCGTCGTAGTACAGTTTAGCGAGAGCGCGTATGTTTTGGATTAGGCCAACCGGTTAACTCAAACATATCCAGGTTAGGTTGAACCAGCTTCGTAGTACAGGCCTCTGAGAGCTGCTGTTTCATTCATACTATTTAAAAAAAAAAAAACGGTCTGATTTTAACATTGCACAACAATGAACTCAATGTGTGATTGTTATAGCAGTAATATTAAACACTAATAATACAGTAAAGTATTAACAATAAGTATAATATTATTGCCCGTTTGCCCATGGTGAGATGACGAGGCTTCATTAAAAATAAACCTCTTTTTAGTGAATTACTGAGTTTGGGCAAGTTAATAACGTTTTAATGAAGTTGACTACAGTATATTCATATTTGTCAGTGCTTTCATGTCAATTTGGCGAACATAAACATAAATGATCGTGAAGATGATGATAAATTATGATTACAAATCGGTAGTGAGAGCCGTGCTGCATTTCCTCCCGTCGGTTGTGATATAAAAACAAACCGATTATTTTTGTAGTTGTAAACTCACGTGGATTAAACTTTAAAATGTATTAGTGCTTTCATGTCAATTCAGTGAACATATGATACATTAACATTACATTACATGTTAGACACTTTTATCCAAAGCGACTTACAGTACTTACAGTATTTTCAATACTGTGGGCAATCCCCACAGGAGCAATTTGGGGTGAAGTGTCTTGCCCAGGGACACAACAACATGCTGACTGCAGTGGGGTTTGAACCTGTGACCCCCTGATCCGAACACCAACGCACATCCCACTGCACCACACGCCTCCCTTAAATGATCGCGAGGATGATGATTAAAAATCGTTTGTTTGAGCCGGGCTGCATTTCCTGATGAAAAAACAAACCGATTGTTTTTGTAGTTGTCGTATACCAACGTGGATTAAACAACATTATTTTGTTAAATAAAAACATGGTGATGTTTTGTAAATGATTACATGTCTCTTATTTAGCACAGAATATGATTCTATCCATGACACATGGATCTTAACAAAGGTCCGCTATATCAAATACCTGTAGATCTATCAGCTATTTCACATGGGTTCCAGTGTGGCAGCTTTTTAATTTGCAGCTGGTTTCATTATAATTTAATTTATTTATCAAGGGGTCGTATCAAGTCATGCGGGGGGGTTTCCTTTCAGCGAGGGCCCATCCTGTGCCGATCACTGCCCCACATTGGTAGGGGCGTCCGAAATGAGGTACTACATCTGTAAGTCTACTGCTACCTTTACCTGTTTCAGTCAGTTGTCATTTGAGCGTGTTGAAAGGGTAGGTTCAAGTTTAAATAATTAAAAAAATGTTAGCCACTGGCTCAGATAATGAAAAACAACAAAATAAGTTACCATAGCTATGCAGATGACACAAACATTTACATAACAATTTCACCAGGAGACTATGCTCCAATTGAAACACTGAGTAAGTGCATTGAACAAATTAATGACTGGATGTGTCAGAACTTTCTCCAATTAAACAAATATAAAACAGAGGTAATGGTTTTTGGAGCCAAGGCAGAACGTATGAAAGTTAGCGCTGAGCTTCAGTCTACAATGTTCAAAACAACAGATAAAGCCAGAAATCTAGGTGTAGTCATGGACTCTGACCTGAGTTTCAACAGTCACATTAAAACAGTTACTGAATCAGCCTACTATCACCTAAAGAATATATCTAGGATTAAAAGACTAATGTCACAGCAGGATTTGGAAAAACTTGTCCATGCTTTTATCTTCGGTAGACTGGACTACTGTAATGGTGTCTTTACAGGTCTCACTAAAAAATATATTATAAAGCTGCAGCTAATTCAGAACGCTGCTGCTCGAGTCCTCACTAACACTAAGAAAGTGGATCACATTACTCCTGTTCTGAAGTCTTTACACTGGCTTCCTGTGTGTCAAAGAATAGATTTCAAAAATACTGCTGCTGGTTTATAAAGCTTTGAATGGTTTAGGCCCAAAATACATTTCTGACCTACTGCTAAATTATGAACCATCCAGATCTCTCAGGTCTTCAGGGACTGGTCAGCTTTCTGTCCCCAGAGTCAGAACTAAACATGGAAAAGCAGCATTCAGTTATTATGCTCCAAATATCTGGAACAAACTCCCAGAAAACTGCAGGTCCGCTGCAACTCTGACTACTTTTAAATCCAGGCTGAAGACTTTTCTTTTTGTCGCTGCTTTTAATTGAACTATTCATATCTTAAACTGCACTGTAACTTTTATCCATGTATTTTTTCTTTTAATGTTTCTTTTATTATCTTTTCTTTTTAATGACTGATTTTAAATGCCATTTTCTTAATGTCTTTCGTTTTTTGTAAAGCACTTTGAATTGCCTTGTGTTGAAAGGTGCTATATAAATAAACTTGCCTTGCCTTAGCGGGGAACAACTCCGAGGGTAGTATTTTGTGAAGTTGTAGCATATTAAGCTAAAAAAAGAGCAAATATCAGAGCATGAATTGTATTATTCTCTCACTTGCACCTTTTACACCTTTTTTGTGATGCACTGTTATTAAAGAGTGAAACATTTGTATCTTAATTGTAGTGCCCTTGTGAACTTTTTTAACATGGGACCAAGCCATACGTAAGCCCTGAGTGAAATGTCCAAATGGCGGCACTACAAATTTGATGTCAGTCCGTGATTTGGCAGAAAAATACTTTTTCCCATTGACTTACATTGGGTTAGAGATGTCTGTAAATCAGCTAATATTTTTTCTTTAACTAAATCAATTACCCTGTAAACTTTATAGACCTTATTTAAATCATTAGGGTCTAAAAGTAGTAAATGTGCTAAAAACCGAATCTGTAATTTTGGGCCCCTTGAAGAATCGTAATTATGCAGATCACATGACCCAAAAAATAGTGTTCGCATTTGCAAGACAAGACTTCTGCCCTGCTTAGAAAGTTCAAATGAAATCAAGTGGATCCCAGTGACATAAACCCTAACCCTACAAACGCCATGTATTCTAGGTAAAAAAACTCACTATTGATAAGTATCTCATAAAACCCCACTTCAAACAATACAAACTATGCCTTTAAGGTCTCAGTTTTGCTGTGTGAAATGGACTTGATAAAGATCTTCAAGTCAGAAAATGTGCAGGAGCATAACATGATTATGCCACGCAACTCTTGCTACTAATTATTCCTCTTCAACTTGATAGAATTTGCAAAGTAAAAAACTGATGAAACCATGGGTTTATGATACCTTCACAACTCTTAACTCAAGATATGCTCTGCTGAACCTTTCTGCCAAAATACCATCAGCACCTTCCTAGGAAACAGCATCTAGCTATTGATTCACACATGTGGAGGACACCTGGGTCAAGATTAAAGTCCAGGAACAGAACCAGAAACATAAAATGTATACAAGAAGACAGACGAGATGCAAAGACCAAACGTGTTGACTAGTTATACTGCAATACTTCACCACTTCTCTGTAATTATCTGCAACAGGACGGACGCAAAACACATGGAGCAGAACTGTTTCACACAAACTAAGAATCTTATTTTTTATGCATAGGCTACTAATGCTTTATTCTGAATGAATCTTTTATTTGCTTTGTGATACAGTGGTTGGTGGTTGACCTTTTTAAGACTTTTCTGTACCGCACAGTTTTCACATTGGATTTATTTACTGATATACATATATAAAAGTAAAAAAAGTTTGCAGTGGAAAGCAATATGCTAGTTGTGTGATACTAAAAAGTAAACAATAATTAGCCTCATGGTGTCTCTCCAAATAAACAAACGCTTATGGGGGAAAAACAACATAAAAACACAAGTTGCCTAAGTTTAGTATTTCCGTAGCTGTTGTCACCCCAACATGTAGTCGTATTTTGAGAACGTTTGAGTGAGTTTTTCAACTAAAATATAGCTACAGAATCTGCAATAAGTACGCCAATAAGCCGCTTGAAGTGTTAGCTTACAAGAGCAAATGCTAACAGAGCTAAAGGAAACGCAGAATGTCCATAAAATAATATATACTTTACATTTTTGTACAACCGTCTTCAGCTAAATCAAAAACATTTCATATTTAATTAAAAAAAAGATGTTCTGCTCATTGATATAAAGACAACAGTTCTGTTTTTTGCAGGTACTACTTTTGCTATGATAAGGACTCAATGGAGCTGCTGTAATTAAAATATCATGTTGGTAATATCTCCTTCACCTACTATAGCGTAAGATATGTTTTCATTACATACAGCACCACTGTAGCTGCAGGGACATGGTCATTAGGCAACAAGGCAAAGCTAATTGTATTTTTTCGGTACATCCATCACATCTGCCATTTGGGTGGCCAACAACACTAAAACGCAGAAATGTTCCATCTTTTGGAGATGGCTTTATGTGACAAGGTAATTCAAAAATACCAAAGAGGTAAACTCAAGGGGAAAACATTTTTGGACTGAGCCACAACAGCTACTTCATCAGGGGATTCCTCCAGGACAGAAAGGAGTATATAGCAGGATGCTAGATATTTTTGAATAAATGGACAGCCTAACTAAATGCCACTAAATGAGTGGACTTTTGGGACAGTTAGTAAAAACAAGTCCTCTGAGCAAAGCCGATGAGTTCCCTTACTTTTCCGTAGGATATCAATCTGTAGATAAGTTGGAAGAACCCCAAGAATAGCCTTTAGAGTTCCCACACTTTTTTTCCCCGAAAGATACAAATCTGTAGATAAAGAACACCAAGAGTAGCCTTTAGATCAGGGGTATTCAACTCAAATTCAACGAGGTCCAGTTAGATAAAATCTCCCCATGCAAAGGTCCGGAACATCAAAATGTCTAAGTTGCTTTATGAATTAGTGTGATATATATTGAAGTAGCCTGTAGCTTTATCAACGTCTGCATGTAATCAACAGCTGACTGCCAATCAAATAAAGAAAGTACAATTCAAAAATAACTATTTATTGTCAATTAACATTGAACTATACAGATATACAGTAATATACTGTGGATATGTGTAATGTTCCTCTCGGGCTGCATTTAAAAATAAAATAGCTTTTGAAAAGATGTGCATCTCAAAAGTGCTTAATTTTAGATAAATAAAATAAAGTGTAGCAGCAGCTTGAGTTTCCCTTTTTCTTTGTTAACCGTTTCACATCATGACTTAACAGTTTCAGCCGATTATAGAACAATATCAGTCTTTACACATCATAACAATTGAACAGTTTTAAAGTTTCTCTTTCTTTCCCTCTTATATTGCAGTCCCTCACTCACTTTTTTAATTCAGTGCGAGAATTGAGCTTGAGCTTGTCCTGCCAGGAGTTTAAATCTGGGCTGAAATGGTGTCAGGGCCATTCTCATACACACATGCAGGTGCTCATTGGTTAGCCTCGGTTAGCCTGCCCTGGAACGATATTTAGTTTTAATTTTGATCCTGGTGGACTGATCATATTGGGCTCTGAGACTGCTTATTTTTTGTGACCTCAGTTGTGACTTGAGAGGGAATGTTTGGTCAAACACTTTGTGTTTTGTCTCATGGCGTTTTGGCACTTTTAATGAGCACCACGGTCTCTGAACAAATGAGACACACTGGCTCTGTGCTCCCAGTGGGCAGGATGGACATGAATGAGTCCACTCAGGGTTAAAAGCTCTGTTCTCACTGTCCACTTTCCTCTTCTTGGAGAGCGCCATGTGTAATTATTTGTCTCTCCCTGTCTGCCGCTAACACGCCTGTTCACTCTCCTCTCAGTCTTCTCTCCCTGTATCGCTAATTATTCTCTTCACTCACTTTCCTCTCCTCTTCTCTCTGCCGCTCTCTCGTCTCTTCTTCTGTGTTTCTCTCCCTGTATCGCTCACTCGTCTCTTCTTCTGTGTTTCTCTCCCTGTATCGCTCACTCGTCTCTTTCGCCCCCTGTCGGCAGCGGTTAAAATAGAATCGCCCCGTCAAAATTGAAATCCCCTATTAATGTATTGATTATAGGTCCGGGTCGCGTCTATCGTTTTTCCAACCCAGTTTAGATCCCACCTCCGCATTACGCAAGCATCGACGCGGCAAGCATCAACGCGGCGTTACGTCACAGCATCAACCTGACGTTACATCCCTATGGTTACATCACTGCCTCACGCGGCACACCCGCAAAATCTGAATCTGACAAGCGAAATACCGTCCTTTTAAACGCCGCATAATATACAATATAATTGTATATATATATGTGTGTGTGTGTGTACAAATGAATTAATATAAAGTGTATATATGAATACATGTGTGTATATATATATATATATATATAAAATAGTATCATTAAATAATGCTGTCAGATAAATGAAGTACACAGTAATAGTCAAGGTTATATTCAATATTCTGCACTTACGCCAGCTGATAAGATATTTAAAACGTCTTTTGTTTGTCCTGAAAACGACATTTGAGGATACACACAGGCTTTTTATAGATGATACAACACCAGTAATACAATCTCAGGACTCTTCGATATGGCTTTGATTATAGGATCGTTTACTTTCAGTCAACAAATCCTTTGGAAAGACAAAAACCAACTATTCAATATCCTGCTTTACCGCGACCGCTATAACTGCCGAAGATGAAGTCTATGACGCTATAGCGTAGAGCTACGTCGATGCTTGCGTAATGCGGAAGTGGGCGTAGTTCAATCTAAACTGGGTTGGAAAAACGATAGACGCGTCCGGATCCGTCTGGGTCCGGATCCGGACCGCGGTCCGCCTGTTGCCGACCCCTGCTTTAGATCATCCAACTCGTTCATACAAGGAGCAAGGGTGTGTAAGGGGTTTAAGGTTTGAAATAAATCTCAGAGCCCCATGGTAGACTGTATCCTAGGAGCATAGAAAATGCATTCATATATAAAAAATCACCACAGTCTAGCACAGACATAAAGGATACAGCGACAATTCTCTTTTTGGTCTCAATAGGAAAACTTGTTTCTGAAGTAGAAACCTCATTTTATCCATCATTTGCTGCGCTGTCTTAGTATATGTCTGACCATGTGGACCATCAGCCTACACAGACACTGGTGACTACCAATATACAGCAGAAACTGCAGTAACATCAGCAGAGAGACAGTGTATTAAAACATACCTACAGAGACTGGACCACGTGAAGGACAGTCTGCTGCTGTGTCGAGTTAAGTGGCCCCGAGATAATTGAGATAATAGTGATGTTACCGACAGGCAATTATACCGGCTGCATGAGCCCTAGTGTTAATAGCTCGCCTCACTCACACTGTGCCTCTCCCCGCCGCTGGTGCTACCGTTAGCTTGGTTTGTAATTCTTGTCATACAGACGTCTAGTTTTAGGGTGCACTCATACACTGACAAGCATGTGATGATATATTCCCCAAAATATGCAGTTCTGTAGCCCTACTTGTAATACTATTGAGTTTTAATAATAATAATAATAAATTATAATATACATTTAAAAAAATATATATACCAAATGTACTAAATACAACATTTAGTAATAAACAAATACATGAATATACTTATTCTAAAATGTTGCCTTCCTATCATAAAAAAAGGATCCTTTTTTTAACTACATTGGCTGTGGCCAGTGGTGTAAAGTAACTAAGTAGATTCACTCGAGTACTGTTACATTTTGAGGTACTTGTACTTTACTTGAGTATTTACATGTTTTGCTACTTTGTACTTCCACTTCACAACAATTCAAAAGAAAATGTTGTACTTTTACTCCACTACATGTATTTATTTTACCTTCATTTATTTTACAATCTTGGATTAATGATGTGAAATATATCCAACACTTTTATTTATCCAATCAGACTTTAGTTAGACCTGGAGTAAATCCACAAGCTACAGATGGAGCGCTCCATTTCAGACGCCTACCCGTGCGGGTCCGTGATCGGCACGGGGTGGGCCCCTGCTGAAAAGGAAAACCCCCCCGCAGGACTTGAAACGCCCCCTTGATAAATACATTTAATTATATTGAAACCAGCAGCAATGGATAATGGATCCACCAGGGGGAGCCGTGATTAAAAAGCTGCCACACTGGAACTCATGTGAAATAAACAGCTGATCTACAGGTATCTGATATAGCGGATATTTGTTAAGATCCATATGTCACGGATAGGATCATATTCTGTGCTAAATAAGAGACATGTAATCATTTACTAAACATCCCCATGTTTTTATTTAACAAAATAATGTTTAATTCACGTTGGCGTAAGTACAAAACCATCGCTATGTTTTTAGATCAGGAAGAGCATCCAGGCTCAAACAAACGATTTTCAATCATCATCCTCACGATCATTTAATGTATCATATGTTCGCGAGTTGAAATGAATGCACTACATTTAATCCACGTGAGTTTACAACAACAAAAATAATGTTATGTAAAAAAAAAAAAATGTAAATGTAAAAGCATTACTTTATGTAAAAGTATGCTTTGTTTTTATATCACATCCGACCGGAGGAAAATGCAGCACGGGTCTCACTACCGATCATCCTAATCCCACGGGCAAACAATAATATGTACAGTGTTAATAGTTTACTGTATTATTAGTGTCTAATATTACTGGGGATTTCGGAATGGTAGCCTACTGGATTTATTGTATCGGCTTCATATCGCAATATATTCCCGAAGTCTGAAATGCAAACATGTCCCACATTAGGTCAATTCACCCTACATTTAATCATTCATACAAAATCATATTTCGTTTCTTTTTAACGAAATAAATGTGGTTTAATCCACATAATTTACTGTGTTAATTGTTTTCTGTAGTATTGTGCACATTACTTTTCGCTGCTTGTTGAACCCCTGGTTAGAAGCTAAACTGCATTTCGTTGTCTCAGTACCTGCAATATGTGCAATAACAATCAAGTTGAATCTAATCTTGAGCAGGAACAAATGTATTTAGGCTACTTAGTACATATCTGACATAAACGATTAAACACATTTGTGCATTCTTTAAACCGAGTCAAGCCGAGTCCGGAGGTGGCGGCACATTAAAGTGTGCACCTGATTGTTTAACTTGAAGGTGCCTAATGACATTTAATCATTCAAACTAAATCATATTTCGTTTATTTTTAACGAAATAAATGTGGTTTAATCCACATAATTTAGGCCTACTGTGTTAATTGTTTAGTATTGTTTAACTTGAAGGTGCCTGATGTGAACATTTCCAGAAGAACTCTAGCTTGAATGGCCTTTGTATGTATACAGTAGGCCTACACATAGGCGGCGCGTGAGGCTCAGGTTTGGGAAGGCTAAATAACTTTTTTTTTCATTTTACGCTAACCGCCTCCGGCGTCTATAGAAAAGAGATCAACTCAGTGAAAGCACCGCCTGCTGACCGATCAGAGCTCAGTGTGCGGAGTTTAAATCTATCAAGTCATATTACAGGAAAAAGGAAATGCAGTTTAAACTGCCGTATGCAGAGAAGATGCCGACGTGTCGCACTTATCATTCATATCACACTGACATCACATCATCAATCAGATCATCGATCTCACATCGATATCACAATATTTCCTTATCTGAGTCAGCTTCTCGAGCCGTATCTGGCCGTGCAACACTTGGTTACATTGTCACATATACTGTATGCAGACGTATTATTTTAAGCAACACATTAAGTTGACGAAACACTCAACTCAAATGTAATAAAGTCAGATCCCCTCGTGTTTTAGATGGGGCAGTATCATAAAACTGTTGTACGCTTTCAAACACTCGGTAGTTTATTTTTTAACGAGTTGTTCTGTATTCTCCTTGCAGGTGCAACTATCAATCAATCAATGTTTATTTATATAGCCCAATATCACAAATGTTAGATTTGTCTCAGTGGACTTTACAGTTTGTACAAAATATCAGTATGACAATACGACACCCTCTGTCCTTAGACCCTCACATCGTACAAGGAAAAACTTCCGAAGAAAACCCACAGTTTAAAGGGAAAAATGGGAGAAACCTCAGGGAGAGCAACAGAGGAGGGATCCGTCTCCCAGGACGGACAGACGTGCAATAGATGCCGTGTGTAAATTGAAAAGATAATACATTTGCAACATAGGTAGTCCAAATGTTTGGAAATGCATGTGTGTATAATAGGAAGATGAATCCACGAGGATATCCATCCAGGACCTATGATCCAGGACCACAGCCACGACTCAAGATCCAGGGCTCGCGATCCAGGACAGAGGAGCGCAGGATCATCCATGACTCCGGATCCCGGCGTATATAGACACCAAAAAGAAAGACATTTGGGGAAGCTGGGTTAATCGGAACATGAGAGTACACAGGTATAGACAGAGAGAAGGAATAAGTAAGATGTCCCCCGACAAACTAAGCCTATATCAGCAAAACTAGGGGCTGAATCTAATCAGCCCTAACTATAAGCTTTATCAAAAAGGAAGGTCTTAAGCGCACTCTTAAAAACGGATAGGGTGTCTGCCGCCCGAACACAAACTGGAAGCTGATTCCACAAATGTGGAGCTTGATAAGAAAAGGCTCTGGCTCCCATTGTACTTTTAGAGACTCTAGGAACAACCAACAACCCTGCATTCTTGGAACGCAATGCCCTAGTAGGACAGTAGGGTATAATGAGTTCTTTAAGGTAAGATGGCGCCTGTCCATTAAGGGCTTTGTAGGCGAGAAGAAGAATTTTAAATTCTATCCTGTGTTCTATAGGGAGCCAGTGTAAGGCAGCCAGAACAGGAGTAATGTGGTCCCTTTTCCTAACTCTGGTTAGTACACGAGCCGCAGCATTTTGAATCAGCTGAAGCGACTTGACTGACTTCTTGGTACACCCTGATAATAAAGAGTTACAATAATCCAGCCTTGAAGTAACAAATGCATGGACTAGTTTCTCTGCATCGTTTTGAGGCAAGATATGCCTGATTTTTGCAATGTTACGTAGATGGAAGTAGGCGGTCCTTGAAATTGATTTGATGTGGGCGTTAAAGGATAAATCCTGATCAAATATAACACCAAGATTCCTTACAGTCTCACTGGAGGCCAAATTAATGCCATCCATAGTTAGTATATCTTTAGATAATTTGTTTCGTAGATTCTTCGGGCCAAGTACAATAACTTCAGTTTTGGTCGTGTTTAACATCAAAAAGTTTAAGGTCATCCACGTTTTTAAGTCCTTAAGGCAGTCTTGAATTTTATTTAGATGATTAATTTCATCAGGCTTGATTGATAAATATAGTTGAGTATCATCCGCATAACAATGAAAGTTTACAGAATGATTCCTTATAATATTGCCTAACGGAAGCATATATAATGTGAACAAAATAGGTCCGAGCACTGAGCCCTGTGGCACTCCATGGCTAACTTTGGTTTGCGTGGAAGATTCATCATTGACACGTACAAACTGAGAGCGTTCAGATAGATAGGACCTAAACCAGTCTAAAGCAGTTCCCTGTATGCCAACTAAGTGCTCTAGTCTTTGCAATAAGATATCATGGTCGATAGTATCAAATGCAGCACTGAGATCGAGCAAAACAAGAATAGAGACACGTCCCTTGTCAGAGGCTATTAGAATGTCATTTGTGACTTTAACCAGAGCTGTCTCTGTGCTATGATGTGTTCTAAAGCCAGACTGAAAAGCTTCAAATAAATCATTGTTTTTTAAGTAATCACACAACTGTTTTGTGACCGCTTTCTCAAGAATTTTTGAGAGGAACGGATGATTGGAAATAGGTCTATAATTGGCTAAAACCTCTGGATCGAGGTTGTGCTTTTTAAGAAGCGGTTTTATCACTGCTACTTTGAATGATTGTGGAACATAGCCTGATAATAAAGACATTCATAATATTTAATAAATAAGTGCTAATTAATGGAAAAACTTCCTTCAACAGCTTAGTTGGAATTGGGTCTAACATGCACGTTGATGGTTTAGAAGAGAGAATCATTGAATTTAATTGTTCAAGGTTTATGGCTGAAAAGCATTCTAGTTTACTATCTAGTGTAATATTAGAACTTACGTTTCCGGGAGCTGTTGATAACACTATACTGGTCAAAGGCAAGAGGTAATTTTGTTTCTAAGAGTAACAATTTTATCGTTAAAAAAGCACATAAAATCATTACTACTGAGTGCTATGGGAATAGAAGGCTCAATCGAGCTGTGGCTTTCTGTCAGCCTGGCTACAGTGCTGAAAAGAAATCTTGCATTATTCTTATTCTCATCTATTAATGAAGAGTAGTAGGCTGCTCTCGCTTTACGCAGTGCTTTCTTATATTCATTGAGAGTAATATGCCAAATTAAACGAGATTCTTCAAGTTTAGTGGAACGCCATATCCTTTCAAGTTGTCTCGACTTTTGCTTTATTTTGCGGGTTTCGGCATTATGCCATGGAGCTAATCTATGTTGTTTTATTTTCTTCTTTTTCAAAGGAGCAACAGAGTCTAATTTTATTCGCAGCGCATCTGTAGCACTATCAACAACATGATCAATTTGGGGTGGTGTACATTTTGTATACGTTTCCTCCCTTACATGCAGACATGCTATCGAGTTAAGTATTGGTGGAATCTCTTCCTTAAATTTGGCTATAGCACTAACAGATAGGTTTCTGCTGCAGGAGCTTTTGACTAATGCTTTGTAGTCTCGTAACAGTACTTCAAAAGTTACTAAGAAATGGTCGGATAAAGCAGGATTATGCGGTTCGACTAATAGTTGCTCAATTTCAATACCATAAGTCAGAACAAGGTCGAGAGTGTGATTATAGCAGTGGGTTGGTTTATTTACACTCTGACAAAAACCAACAGAATCTAATATAGAGTTAAATGCAACAGTAAGGCTATTTTTATCATCGTCAACATGAATATTAAAGTCACCTACGATAATTACTTTATCTGTTTTAAGAACCAAAGTTGATAAAAACTCAGAGAATTCAGATAAGAATTCTGAATAAGGACCTGGTGCACGGTTTTAATAACTTTTAAATTCTATTATATCATGTTTTATCACCACTGTAAAGCGTCTTTGAGCACCTGGAAAAGCGCCTTGAAATGCAATGTATTATTATTATTATTATTACACTGTAACAAATAAGATTGGCTGCAAAGTTTTCCAGGTCGGATGCGTAAGACTAAAAACGAGACTTTCAAAGGAGGTATAATTTAATTTTGGTTTAGTATTGATAAGTAAACTTGAGTCAAAGATTGCTGCAACTCCACCTCCTCGGCCCGTGCCTCGGGCAATATGAGTATTGATATGGCTGGGTGGAGTGGCCTCATTTATGCTGACATATTCTTCATGTCTCAACCAAGTTTCAGTGAGACAGCATATATCAATATTATAATCTGATATTAAATCATTTACCAATATTGCTTTAGATGCTAGAGATCTTATGTTTAAGAGACCACATTTCATATTCCTGTTTTGTTGCACTGTAGTAGTTGTTACATTTACTTTTATTAGGTTATTATGTATGACACCTCTATTAGGTTTTACCTTAACTTGTCCTTGGGCAGACACACACACCGCTAATATTGGGTATTTTATTGGGTTCGGGATTCCTATGGATGACTGCCTAGGAGAGAGCGCAGAGAAGCGTGTAAGACTGCGACTCCGCCTCCTGGTCTCAACTCCAGTTTGTCATGGATTAAGTCCGCAAAGCCCTGAAATGTTTGCCGAAATGAGATCTGCACCTTCCAAAGTAGGATGAATGCCGTCTCTCTTAATCAGACCAGGTTTTCCCCAGAAGGCTGTCCAATTATTTACGAAGCCCACATTGTTTGCTGGGCACCACCAAGACAACCAGCGCTGAAATGATGACATGCGGCTATACATGTCATCATTGATCAGATTGGGGAGGGGACCAGAGAAGATTACGGTGTCCGACATTGTTTTAGCATAACTACACACCGACTCCACATTAAGTTTGGTGCATTCTGATCGGCGTATACGAACATCATTACCACCGACGTGAATAACAATCCTACTGTATTTACGTTTATTTTTAGCCAGCAGTTTAAGATGCGCCTCAACGTCGCCCGCTCTGGCCCCCGGAATGCATGTGACTGTGGAGGCTTCGGTCTCTAATTTCACGTGTCTCATAATAGAGCTACCAATAACCAGAGTTGGCTTCTCAGCGGGTGTCTCGCTGAGTGGGGAATATCTGTTAGATACGTGAACGGGTTGGTGGGGACCTGCGGGTTTCGTGTTATGCCCCTTCTGAATAGTCACCCAGTCTCCCTGCTGCTCGGGAGTTGCCGGGGGACGGCTAATAGGAGCTACCTTTTGCCGGTCCGCACCGGCTAACATGGGCTTTACTGTAGCTGAGTTTCTTTCTAAGATGCGGAGCCGGGCTTCTATGGCTATGATTCCCGCCTCCAACCTAACAACTATACTACATTTAACACATGTACCGGTACCAGTAAAGGAGGTAGGGAAGTAACCAAACATGAGACAGTTAGAGCAGGAAATAGCACCCGAGGGTGGGGAAAGAGCCATGGCTAGCTATCAAGCTAAAGTAGCTACCGTTAGCAAACCCGAAAAGAGTGTAGGCAACTGTGGAGTTACAGTCGCTAAGAGAAGGAGAGTTGTGAGTGCTTAAGTTATAGTAACGTGTGATTACAACGTCAGGCAGTTGCCGTGATCAAGAGTTTTAAAACGATCGATTAAGTTAAGATAATAAGCTATCAGCAACAGAACAGGCACACGGGATACCCGGAGATGACAACAACCGGAAGTTACAACATGCTTACCGCAATAGTGGTCCTATGTGGCTTGTATCCTGGATTATATGTTTAAGTCATCATGGATGTTTAAAGTTCATATTTGTCTAATATTAGTTTACTTTTCATTAATGAAGTATGATGTTGCGCTGTCAGTACACTCTCCCTGTTTGTGATTGGTCAAATGTAGCTAACCCCGCCCCTTTCACGTGAACGCGTTCTCAGCTGGAGAGAAACCCTGGCTTGATTTACCGAGTTGATAACCAGCGCCGTAGGACCGTTTAGCGAGATCTCGTTTGTTAGGGTTAGTTAAGATAACTCAAGCATATCCAGGGTATGTTTAACTGGCTTCGTGGTACAGGGCACAGGTGGCTGCATAGCAGCGCTAATGTCAAAGACATTATATTTTTATTTGACCAGGATGCAGTTACACAAATATTTGGGAAGGCTTAGCCTTCATAGCCTACAGCACCCGCCGCTTGTGGGCCTACAGTATAGCGCAACCATGTACACCTTCCTTTTTTCCCGTCCAAAGTTTGAATTGGATAAAGGTAATGGTTATCGATGGTGCTTTTATAGCCTATTGTATAATAACTGTGTGATTTATATTGCTTTTCAAATGCATATGGCCACCCATTTACACTGTTCTTCCCGTCAAGAATATGAATAGAACTTAGTTAGATCACTTTACATTTCTGCAAATTAATTTTTAATCACACACGTCTCCCCGTCCCGAAAATGATAAATTAAATAAAAAGAGGAAACCATTTTCAAGTTCAGTTTTCAACATTTTATTTAAAAATAACAGACACCATACTGTAGGCCTATCTGCTGCGGAAACCAGGACGAGCTATTTCGGGATCTGTTTTTCGGGGGCTCCTCAGTCTCTCATTTACCCGGCTCCTGATTAGGACACATCCTGGGGATTGTGTTTACAAACATTGACCAGACCGTTCACCAGCCCCCACCCCCCATGTTGCCTATGCTGTCCTGTGTTGCGAACTCTTTGTTTAAAACGAATTGGCCATCGGAATGTGTGGAGGAATTCTCCCAAGGGTCACATTCCACAGCTCTCCCCCCCACTCCTGTGATCTCCCATCCCCCAGTCTGTAGGTTTGTGTTTGCATATTTCTATGCCGTAATTCATACTGGTCCTCTCACGCACATACATTCTCCTTACAGTATACATACATAGGCTATATGAGTCCGTGTATCTACGGACCATTTATTTTTCTTTATTAAAAAAGTAAACGGAAGAGCGTCTGAGAGGCGTTTTTGCCCTTTTGCTTGTTACCTTACTAAATGGTCTAATGGTCAGTGGAGCGAGGGGGGAGGCCCGCGAAACTCGCGGAAGTGATTTCAAAACAAAAAGCACTCGTTTGCTTGGAACAAAGAAAACGGCCAAGACACACATTGAGTCCAGAAAATGAATGTTATTAAGGGCTGTAAATATAATAAGCCTGTGTCTAAAATTGACAACAGGCTTATTATATTTACAGCCCTTAAGATACACTTTTGTGTTTAACAGCTGACCACTACCATGACATACTTTGTTTTAGTAGATTTCGCATGAGCAACATTTATAAATATGAGCATTAAATTATATGCTTATGAGAACAAAATGCATGAATGTGTGAGTGACAATATATGAATGTGTGCATTGAAATATGATAATATGAGAGCAAAATGTATGAATGTGTGAGTGTAAATATATACGTGTGTGAGAGTGAAAATGTATGTATGTAAAAGGAGAATATATGTGTGTAAGAGTGAACATGTATTTATGTAAAAGGAGAATATATGTGTGTAAGAGTGAAAATGTATGTATGTAAAAGGAGAATATATGTGTGTAAGAGTGAAAATATGCTGCATTTTGAATGTCCGATAGTCCACCATTTCCACCGGAAATATCAAACATTTAATAAAAGTGAAAAATAATGAACAAGACTTAACGTATTCATCATAATTAATTATATTTATTTCGTTTGGATGTAGGATTTTTGACTTTGTTTAGAGCAGTGATCTTCTACTATATGAACATTTTGGACCCAAAATCACAAAAAAAAAACGTAAAAACAGATTTTGAAAATGATATTATTTTTCATATGTAACACAAACATACACAACGAAACCATTTAATTGCTGGAAATATATACATGGGATGTTACTATGATAATGTGAAGGTTTGATTGAGGTAGCATGGGATTTCATTCTGATAAGGCAAAAGTGTTATTATAAATATAATACAAATATATATATACACATTATGTACAAAAATCAGTTTTTTCTGTCTTTATCTGTGCCACGCTTCAAAGCGGTTTCTGTCAATACGACACAGAGGGCAACATCACAGATTCCTCCTCCTCCATGTCAAAAAACTCACGTTCAGAGTTCTCTTCATCATAGTTGAATCTTCAAAAATCTATCTAACTATATCTAAATTCTCAATGTTTGTCTGTCACTTTACTTCAATCGCAGTCTCCCGCCGTCCCTCTTCGTCTCTTTTCGTCTCGTTTCGTATCACTCCGTTTACCTGATTACCTCACCCCCTCCCTGGTAAATACATCCTGTTGAGCAGAATCTACAGTTTCCAGTATTTTCCGTTTCGTAAAATGATCAAATACGGCGAAGATATTAAAATATGTGCTTCCATTATTCATACTTCTGAAATATATCTGTATTAACTTTATATCATCGTATGTCCGTGTTTATTGGGTCTTTTTGCATGAAACAAAGACTGGCATATAGTTTCAAGCCAGTACTTTCGACAGAAATACACATATACATCCTGTTGAGCAGAATCTACAGTTTCCAGTATTTTCCGTTTCGTAAAATGATCAAATATGGCGAAGATATTAAAATATGTGCTTCCATTTTTCATACTTTTGAAATTTATTAACTTTATATCATCGTATCTCCATGTTTACTGGGTCTTTTTGCATGAAACAAAGACTGGGATATAGTTTCAAGCCAGTACTTTCGACAGAAACACACGGCAATGTTGTCCGGACTGTTGTTTTTATGCGGCACCGGCTTGAACAGGTCATGTGATCTGATCACGCCGGCGTGACGGTCGACTCCAAAGGGTTCATATTAAATACATATAAGTATTTTTACAACTTGTAGTTAGAAATACTCTGTTTGTAATTATTGATGCATAAATGTGTTCATCCATTCAATGTGTTATCTGCTATAATGGGGTTAATGTATGATATTACTTAATATTACATTACATTACATTGCATTTAGCTGACGCTTTTATCCAAAGCGACTTACAATAAGTACATTCGACCAGGAAGACACAACCTTGAAGAAAACAGAATCATATAAGTACATCAGGTTTCATAGAGCCAAACATTTCAAGTGCTACTCAACTGGCTTTAGATAAGCCAGTCCTTTATTAGTATATAAGTGTTTTGTTAATAATTCTATCGCTCGAAGTGTAGTCGAAAGAGATGAGTTTTCAGTTTGCGCCGGAAGATGTGCAAGCTATCTGCTGTCCTGATGTCAATGGGGAGCTCATTCCACCATCTTGGAGCCAGGATAGCAAACCCACGTGTTTTTGCTGATGGGAACTTGGGTCCCCCTCGCAGCGAGGGTGCAGCGAGTCGTTTGGCTGATGCAGAGCGTAGTGCACGCGCTGGGGTGTAATAATAATAATACATTATAATATATGATATGATAATTACATTTTAGTTTTATTCATTTCTTATTTCATAGTTTCTCATTATTATTATTTGTATCGCTCATCTTATTTTTGATTTTATTAATCTGTGTGAATCTGTGCTGTCCTGTTTTTCACTCTCACCCTGTTGCTGTTTGAACTACTGAATTTCCCCACGGGATTAATAAAGGTCCATCTTATCTTATCTTAATGTATAAATTGATTTACTTCAATCTACTGTACTGTGTAAAAACACCCCAACAATATTACAAGAAATATACTGCATAAAGCAAACTATATACTTTATTTGATCTAAAATATTGATGTTTTTTCATTATAGTAGCTTGTGAAAACCATACAGTAACAAATAAGTGATTAAATGCTACAGTATTCAGTAAACACAACTGCAGAGCTGCAAACATTGCAAACAGACTAAGTTCAACAACTCTTTGTTGTCTTTGTGTATTTTGTGAATGAAGCGCCATCTTATGGTTAAATCCTGTAATTGAACAAATGGGGAAATTGGGCAACGCCCTCTAGCAATTTGGCAACACCCCCAGCCACTGGCATCCGCTGGGCTTTTGACTGGGACACACCCATCTGAGTCTGATCTGGAGTGCTTCATCTGTACCCTGCAGTATTCAAAGTCATTAAAACTAGCTGCACCTTTACAAGCTTTGAGAACACTTTAATGATCAATCATTATAAAACATATCATATATATTATTCTGAAATGGACCAATCTGCACAATGACTACTTTTACTTTTGGTACTTTAAGTTTATTTACATTATGATTGCAGGATTTTTATTTCTAATAGATTATTCCTACATTCTTGTACTTCTACTTTTACTTAAGTACAATATCTGAGTACTTTTCCACCTCTTGCTGTGGCTTATAGCTTATTGTAAACTGCTCCAGTCAGACTCTGTTTGACAGTTTTTTTGTTAAAACCACTTCCGGAATCTGCTATTGTTCTGATGATGATAATCCTCTTGTGGACACAATACTTCAACGTTTTTTTCACAGTACAATTAGCAACTTCTGGTGGTTTTGGAGTTGATAGTAGGGTTGCCAACCGTCCCGTATTAGCCGGGACGTCCCGTATTTGAGCCAAAAGGGGCGTGTCCCGTACGGGACTTTGTTTGTCCCGGATTCCCGTGTAAAGGGAATAATAACAAATATTTTTCTGTTTGCGCGCAATGCAGTGTGTCTGGCTGTGTGCCTGTGTGTTTGTGTGTGGTATGCGAAGGGCACTAGGACCGCTCAGTTGACAGGGCAGGCACAATGCTCGCACGTGTGTGTGTGAGATTTTCTCCGGTGGGCCGCGGGCGCGGCATCATTGTTTGTGTGGCATGTCAGCCTGTTCAGTCGTGTGGGAAAATGAGCGCTGCCGGTGGAGGAGGTGATAATGAAAGAGGAGAAGAGAGAGAGGATGTGGTTCTGGGCCCTGGCCCTTCTAAAAAGAAAATACTTGTGTCTTACAACAAACAGTGGAAGAAAAACACAGTTGGGTAAAGCCCGTGAGTGGAGATCTGTCTCGGGTCGTGTGTGTGTGTGTGTGTGTGTGTGTGTGTGTGTGTGTGTGTGTGTGTGTGTGTGTGTGTGTGTGTGTGTGTGTGTGTGTGTGTGTGTCAGCTGATTGATGGGAAAATGCTGGGAAAATGGTTGGTTGAAGGATAACATTAAGTCTAATAATGATCTACCGTGCATGTTCACATCATGTATACTTTGCATTACTTAATACCATTTTTCAAATATTTATTTTTTAACATTTTGGACAAAATAGCCAATTGTACATTGAGGTGCCCAGATGTCCCTAGTGCCCACCTATCCGATTTGAACATGCTGATGTACAATGTGATGTAGTAGCCTAATGCAGGTGTAAGACCAATGTGTTTGTATTGTGTTATAGGTATGCATAGTTTTCTATGCATTTTGAGGGTTTTGACCCCTCGAACCCTAGGGGGCTGGCTCCCCCAAAAGAATTAAATAACATAACTCTAACACCGAAATAAAGTAACAAAAAAAAGTAACTAAATCCGCCAGAAACCCGAAAAATCTTCGCGCGGGGGACACATACCTGTGTCCCGTTTTTCCATTTCTGGAAGTTGGCAACCCTAGTTGATAGCAACAACTGAAGTATTCTTTAATTTGTCAGTTACAAGCTAATAAAAAGTTAATCATCAGACTTTAGCAAATAGGTTCCAAGTTTTGCATTCCCGCCTTTTTTTGCTCTTCTCACAAAACGTTTTACCTTGGTTCAACCAAAGAGCTCTCAACTGTGATTTGTCAATACTACTCAGAACAGAACCAGGGGCCTATACTACGAAGTTGGTTCAACCTAACCTGGATATGTTTGAGTTAGCCGGTTGGCCTAATCCAAAACATACGCGCTCTCGCTAAACTGTACTACGACGCTGGTTATCAAGTGGATCGCTCAAGCCAGCCGTGTCCTATCTAGTTAGGTGCGCGTTCACATGAAAGGGGTGGTATTTGGAGCATTCGACCAATCACAAACATGGAGAAGCGCACTGACAGCGCAGCGTCATACTTCCTGAATGAAAAGTGAACTTTAATACTAGTCAAATATGAAGAAGTTAAACTTTAAACATCCATGTCTTAAACACTTTATCCAGGATAAAAGCCACATAGCTGCACCTGCAAGGTGAATACAGCTGGCAAAAGAAAAAGTGTTTGAATGCGTACATTAACAGGTTTATGATATCACTGCCCCGTCTAAAACACGATCTGACTTTAATTACATTTGTCTCGAGTGTTTCGTCAACTTCATGTGTTGCTTAAAATAATACTTCTGCATACAGTATGTGACACTGTGAGTGTTGCACGGCCAGATACGGCTCAAGAAGCTGACTCAGATAAGGAGATATATGATACATTATGATGTGATATGATGTGATATGAATGATAATGGGACACATCGTCTGCACTCAGTGTACTTATGTTGTGGCAGATATTTAAGTAAGCTTTCTTAACGCTAATGTTATAATAGTCAGATTGCTCTGAAGATGGGAGGTGATATTCTATTCATTTTCACGTTCACACAGTCGGTGATTTTTGCCGGCCGTCTTTCCTGCAATGGCAGTTTTTCTGTATTTCCTTTCTCCTGTAATATGACTTGATCGCTTTAAACTCCGCACACTGAGCTCTGATTGGTCAGCAGGCGGTGCTTTCACTGAGTTGAGCTCTTAGCCTGCAACCTAACCTGGTCCCAACCAGGTTAGCCGCTAAGCATAAGTTACCATGGAGATCTAGCCTGCTAAAAAGAGAACCAGCTTCGTAGGACCGGAAAGCCGGAGTTTCCCCTGAATTTAGCCGGCTAAGCGAAAATCCTGCTTCGTAGTATACCCCCCTGAACTCTAAAAATTCCGGAATCTTGCCCTCCTATCAAAATCTGACTATGTAGCAAACCGCTACCTTTATATATTCTACTCCACCTTATCCTGTCTCATTTTTACCTACCACTCTTTGCACCGTGGATTAGATATATATTACAATATCGTCTGACTGAAGGAGTATACGTTTTTGTACCAACTTATTTTTACCAGCAGACGCAGTGACCCAAACAAAAAATAGCATACCAGTCGAACATTGTATTTTGCTGTTGCTTTGGCATCAAAACAGAGATAAACATACACAAACGTGCATAGACACACACTGAATAAGCCAGGGGTCTTAGGGGTTTAGGTAAAGGTAGAAAATTGCTTTGGTCAGCTCATGTATTGAATCTAATGGAGATTAAAAAAGCAGTATACACACACATAGCATGCCGACACAACCAAATGATACCAATACTTACAAACTCACCTACAAACAGTCCGAGTCACAAAGAAAAAGTTATAAGTGCTCAGTTTTTTTCCCATTAAGGCTGTCTGATGGATTTCTGGAGGATTTAAAAGTGGTACAACGGTACCTCAAGGGCCTAAAATCTGTGTGTGTGAAGTTTAAGTGTGACAGCACCTCTGCAGGTCTCTGAAGATGCCTCGAGGATATGTTGCGGCTTAAGAGATACATTATCATTCTCACGACTGTACTTGCACACAGTGTAGACAGCATGGAAAGCAGAAGAGGCGAAATAAAGTCTGTCATCACGGCTGCTTCCCTTTCCCATACAAACTTACCATATGTACTGTTTTTCATTTATAATATTCCCTCATGATGGTGCATTAGTCACTCCACAGGTTAATTAAAAACATCATTTACATAATTGTAACTATACATACTCTATACCCTCTATAATGGGGTCCTGGAGTTGCATGAATTTGCATTAGTGCTTTTTATTTTCTGAAAAGCATTGGATTCATTCTGAATTTTTACTTATCAACATTCCACATACTTAATGGCTTGTATTGGTCCCAAAAAAAAAAAGTAGAAGAGGAGTTAATGAGAAAGATAGCTTAGTCAATCTGATCCATCTGTGTCTTTCTCTTTTTCTTTTTTTTCTTTTGACAAAAATACATTTAAAAAACAGAATTGTTACTTTCAATATACTGTAATAGAAATGTTTTATAATGCCGAAAATATTAGAAAAAAACATCATAGTACAGTATGTCTAAAAAAACTAATAGTATGGTATCTCAAAAAAGATCATAGAAAAACGGATAAGTATGTTGATAATATCAGAAAGAAGTTACACCTTTTTTATAATTTTAATACACTTTACTAAGCTGTATTTCTTTTATATTGTGAATTTTTTTCTTATTAATGATATTGTCTACATACTATAGTTTTCTTATTTAATATCGTCTACATATTATTCGACGCAGATATATATGATTTTTTCTCTCAATATACTATACTATGACTGTTTTTTAAAATGCTATATGATGCAGTTTTTTCTGATAATTTATTTGAAATTCTTTACTAACTAGCTCTTTCTTTTAATTGTATTTTCGGATCCTGAACGAGACCGCCGCCAGAGCGCGTCTCCCCGTTACCTGCAGAAGGAAGCCATGCACGCAACGCAGCGCAGAAGGATAACTTCTAGGCCCCACTCTCTTTAACCCCAGTCAACTTTCTGCTGCTTTCCTCCGTGGTGAAACGATCAGGGGTGTAGTGCTGCCGGAGCGCACTAGAACAACACAGTCTCACTCCCTGATAGTCCAATAGTGACGCTTGGTCAGGGTCCTTTGGCGTGCAGTTGTGACGCACCGAGGCTCCTTCAGCTTCATAAACGGACGCAAAGAGCTTTCAACTGATTGCAATGTATTCCCTTTGGTGGCGGTATTTGACGCTCAGGGAAGCACCGCATCGGTCCATGTTGGAGGCAGTTAAAGGCAATGTGAGCGTTCATTCCCATTGGATAATGGAGTTTTTTTTAAGTATTCTCCTTACTGTCGATTAATTTTACAGTGATATCTGCACAACTTAAAAACACCAGATTATCATTGATTGGTTTAAATTGTGTACAATGCTTTTGTATTTTTCCCCTTCAATTCGGAGAAACAAATATTTTTTCTACACTACCCATAATCCTCAGCTATCGTTTAGGACTACACCCGCCGCTTTGCTTGACAAACCCCGTGATTGGATGTTGGAGTGGCAGTGCGCAAAGTTTATGCCGAGGGAATTAAACCACGGCAGACTATCCAAAACTGGACTTGAACGTGTCCACCAAAGTAAAATTCAGTTAAGGTGATTGTCAAGTGCAAACAATCAGGCGAGATATTTGATAGTGGGTGCTTGAGAAGACAAAACATTTATCTGCAGATCCCTATAAAGCATATTCATTACTCGTTATTCTCTAATCGTTCATTAAAGACTGTATATAATGGCTATTTTGCACTTCTCTTTCAAGATTTTCAAAGGTTTATTGACATAACCTATACACAACTACAGTGTAGTTATGCAATGAATGAACAACTTGGGTCGCAGGTTCTCAAAAGTGCATTACAAGACATCTATCAATGTGTGTACCTCCACCATTGAACTGTCAAATTCTGCACATTTCTTATTCTATCTACATACATCTTATAAGAGTATAATAAATATGTATAATATCAGTTAAAATAAGTGCTTCAACATAGTTAACATTGCAGGAAAGTTTATTGTCATGTCCCAAAACAAACCATGCAATATATTAGACTTTAAGTACTTAGTAGTATATTTATCTGTATACCCCCAAAACGTTTTGCTTACATGCATTTAAAAGAAGACCTTATCCTAAAGTATTATTTAATGTTTTAATAAAGCCTAATTAGTTTGTCTGTTTTGCACATCCTCCTATTAATATCTTTGTACATCCGGAACTAAACTGTTTTATTCTAGATATCATTTACAGTATCGTCTTGATATTATATTTATATAATTGAAATTTGTATGTACTTAAAGAGCCTGTGACACGAGTTTCCCCCATCATCCAAACCCATCAATTTGAGTAAATATTGTCCCCTTGAAACCCGTTACTGAACTGATTTTGGATATTTGTACTTTGATAACCATTAATCTGCCCTTCAATGTTGACCATTTCCTGGATCTGCTCGGGGATTCTTCAAGTCCCGCCAAATTACGTGTGACGTCATTGCGGGCACAGCGCTCCAGCTGCACCGTTCAGGATCCCAGCATCTGCATGTAAACGCACGATGGCGCACACAGCAGCAAGCTCAGACAGCGATGACAGTTTAATTTTGAACGTGTCTGAGAGCTCATATGAGGCTGAAGGATCGGTTTATGTTGTATCTGTTAGAAGTTTAGGAATTAGGTGCGTCAATATGGGCGATCATACGGTCATGTAGCCAGTGGTGGAATGGGACTAAAAATCATCCCGGGACTCTCGACCGGCCCACTTCGGTACCGCTAGTAAGTTGTCAACGGGGGGAGTGGGGGATGTCAGGGGCGGCGGGTGCTGTAGATAGTAAATATGTAAATATTTGTGTCACTGCATCCTGGTAAAATACAAATATAATGCAATGTCTGTGTCTTTGACATTAGCGCTGCCAGCCACCTGTGCCCTGTATACGAAGCCAGTTCAACAGACCCTGGATATGTTTGAGTAACAAACAAACTAACAACAACAAACTAACAAACGAGATCTCGCTAAGCGGTCCTACGACGCTGGTTATCAACTCGGTAAATCAAGCCAGGGTTTCTCTCTCCAGCTGAGAGCGCGTTCACGTCTAAGACACGAGTGGATCTGACTTTAATTACATTTGACTCGAGTGTTTCGTCAACATAATGTGTTGCTTAAAATAATACTTCTGCATACAGTATGTGACACTGTAAGTGTTGCACGGCCAGATACGGCAGATAAGGAAATATATGATATATTATGATATTATATGATCGATGATCTGATTGATGATGTAATATGAATGATAAGTGCGACACGTCGGCATCTTCTCTGCATAGGCCTACGGCAGTTTAAACTGTATTTCCTTTATCCTGTAATATGACTTGAGAGATTTAAACTCCGCACACTGAGTTGATCTATTTTCTATAGACGCCGGAGGTAGGGCAGCGTCAGGTAAAAAAAGTTATTTAGCCTTCCTAAACCTGAGCCTCACGCGCCGCCTATGGGGGATGTGCTAGTGACTTATCCGACCGGCCCACTTCGGTACCGGCCCATCGGGATTCGTCCCGATGGCCAGTCCGCGACTGCACCCAGCCCACGTAAACTGTCAACGGGGGGAGCCTCGCTGCGGGGAAACGGTGGACCTAGTGTCCCGATCGGAGTGGGAATAATAATAATAATAATCCGTGCATTTTATCCATTAATTTCCCCAACATTGTGGTAAAAAAACCACACGTTTAATCCATGTTGGTGTACAACTACAAAAAGCATCGGTTTGTTTTCTCATCAGGAAATGCAGACCGGCACAAACAAACGATTTTTAATCATCATTCTCACGATCATTTAATGTATCATATGTTCGCCGAATTGACATGAAAGCACTAATAAATGTAGTTTCATCCACTTGAGTTTACAACTACAAAAATAATCGATTTGTTTTTATATCACATCCTACGGGAGGAAATTCAGTAGCTCTCACTACCGATTTTTAATCCTAATGTAATCATCCTCTTCACCACGATCATTTATGTTTATGTTCGCCGAATTGACATGAAAGCACTGACAAATATGAATATACTGTAGTCAACTTCATTACAACGTTATTAACGTGCCTAAACTCAGTAATTCACCATTTCTACGCATGACAACACACTTTGTCCATGTTTGGCTCTCTCGCCGCACAGTGAAGCGTTCCCGCATTGACGTCACTTCCGGCTTCCCCAAAAACTTCAAAATGAGTCGAAGGAATTTCCCCGCGATGTTCGAAATTATTGATATTTAACGGAACGGTATCGCTTTTTCTTTTTTAAACTGACGGTTCGAGATTACTAGTAGCCCAATATTTCATTGCACAACAGTTGTTGGGATGCTGTCACAGGCTCTTTAATATTTAAATGTTTTCATCAAATATAACACATTCAACAAAACATGCAGCAGACCTTAGGCAAGGCAAGTTTATTTATTTATATAGCACCTTTCAACACAAGGCAAAGTGCTTTACAAAAATGAAAGACATTCAGAAAAAGGCATTTAAAAACAGTAATTAAAATAGCAACACAATCTTCCTGCATTGCAATTACTCTAAACGTGTAATAACGTGCTTTAACCAGTAGGTGGTTTGGGTTAAAAAGCTGTCAAGTTTACAGTGATAACACAATAACTGATACTGCTGTTTCCGGTTTAGTTTACGACGGATATATTTTGTTATCCACAGACGACCACTGTAAAGGAAACTTCTGTGTAGCATGCAGTGGAGTCACCGACTCAGGAAGGAGACACGGGAAGAGTCGGAGCTTTGATGTCAAACCACTGTGATTTATTTGGAGTTGGTACCAGAGTATTCACATCACAAATCCAAGAGTCAGAGGTTCTGACTTCAAGGTAGAGTTGCCACGTCAATTCTGGAGAGCCTCTCTCTTGCCAGCCCATCTAACTGGTTTCGCAGAGAGTAAACAACATATTTGAGAAGATAGCCTAAACAGTGTGGGAACACTGAGCTACTTGCGTCGGACATTTATGACCTCGAAGATTTCACCTTGGAGTCCACAAATACAGAGAAGGAAGTGTCCCACTGTACCCACAACACAGACCATCTGTGACCCAGTATTGACCGGTCACAGAATGGGAACAATAACATTATTGGCTAAGCAGCCTGTGTCCTTAAAGAAGGTAAACAGACATCAAGGTTTGTCCTGTATGTTATAAATTGGCGTCTATGATAATTATTTCCATAACAACCACACATATATTGTTTTGATATTTGTAACACAAAAGTGATGGGGAAAACCCACAGCAACACAGAAAAGATGGTCTTAACATGACCCAGCTGTCTAGTTAATAACAAGTTACTATTAACTTTATTGTGAAATTAAAACAGAACGGTAAAAGAATAGTTTCCGAGGCCATGCATACAATGCATTTTTGTGATGACTTTCAAAGAGTAAAGCAAGCACTAGCTGAATAAAATGTGATTTTATCTTTTACGAAACTTGTTTTTTCATATGGAATACAGTCGGAGGTCAACCAATCACAGAGCTTGAGGACTAATCACGGGGTTTGTCAAGCAAAGCGCATGTTGTAGTCTCAAACATTAGCTGAGGATTATGGGTGGTGTAATGTCTTCGGCTATCCTAAACTCCGATACAACTATTTGTTTCTCAGAGTCGAAGGGGAAAAACACAAAAGCATTGTACACAATTTAAACCAATCAATGTTGTGTAATTAACAAGGATAATCTGGTGTTTTTGAGTTGATGAGTAGTGCAGATATCACTGTAAAATCAATCGACAGTAAGGAGAATACTTACTTCCGGGTGTAAAATTATCCGTTATCCAATGGGAATGGACACTCACATTGCCTTTAACTGCCGCCAACATGGACCGATGCGGTGCTTCCCTGAGCGTCAAATACCGCCGCCGATGGGAATGCATTGCAATCAGTTGAAAGCTTTTTGCGTCCATTTATGAAGCTGAAGGAGAGGGAGACTGTGTTGACCGGAACGCCGCGCCGGCACTTCACTAATTGCAGTACCCCTAAGGAGCTGTACACATGCCGCAGTTTTTGCGTAGCTATGTCTTTAGTTGAAAGCCCAGTGGTGATCTGTTCATCTGTCATACTGATCATACAATAAAGCCATCGCAAATAATATGCTACAGTACAGTACAACTACTTCTGGGTCTCTGTGTGTCATTCAAGCAAGGCTCTGTGTGTGTGGCACGAGCGCATTGTGTGTGAGTGAGCAAGAGAACAAGAGAGGCTCATATAACCTCAGCTCAGTGAGGTAGAGGCACATCTTTACATGATCATTATAGTTATACAAAAATAAGAGAATAATTGAAAAACAGGTATGAAATACTATGTGATAGTAAAACAAGAATACAGTTTAAAAGGGGAGTGATTTGTAAAATATCCATAAAGAAAAAGAAAATCTGTTTACAGTTCTGTTTAGTATGGGTGTTGACAGATGTATCTTTAGATCTATTAATTTTGCTCTCAAAGTGCACCAGATTGATGGTTTTAACTTAAAGGGGACCTATCATGCAAAATGCACTTTGTACGTCTTTTATACATGAATATGTGTCCCCGGTGTGTCAGGGAACTCACCAAGTGTCAGAAAATACAACCCTCTCTCTTTTCCTCTATACCCAAATCTCTAAAAACGGGGCTGCAACGGATCTCATATAGACTGATCCAGATTTGAATTATTTTCTACGTCACAAAAGTGGTGCTCCGCTTAGTGGTAAATTATCCACCTATCAGGGGAATAAGAGGTTGGGCCACGGCCGACCATTGCCGCTCGAAAGCGCTTGAGACAAGCGCAAGTGGAGACAAGCGCAAGTGGTTTCTAATTTTGAGATAAGAAACCTTACATAATAGTCTTTCAACCTAGACTGTAGAATATTCAAACACAAATGTATTGAAGCTAACACAAGTTATGACATTTGCATAATTCCATACAATTCAGTATACACAGAACACAGCAGATTTAGATTTAGATTCAGAGGTTTCTATTTTCATATTTCAAAGTCAAACCATACACTATTCATTTAAATTTGTATGTAAATCTGATTTTGAAATTTGCATAATTTAAAAAGTTTAAATTGAATTGTTACAGATTCATAAATCTCAACATTTTAAATTGAATGTTTCCAATTCAAATTTATTTTTTGAATTTAGTTAAAAAAATTAAATAAAGTTAAATTCTGATGACATAGGATATTTTTTACAAGGAATACAAACGTACTAGTCAGAGGATTAGTGCTTCATCTTTGATAATTTAATAATTTCATTCAAATAGTTAGAGAACATGTCACCGAAAGAAACTAAGTTAAGAGCCAGGCTCAACTGCGGATATAAAGGAAAGGGTAAAAATCTGATCAGATGCTACAACAGTTCCAAATCTTAGACGGAAGACATGGAACCAAATAGAGAAACTGTTGGATCAATGGCAAACGAGAGGATTGATTCCAGCGGATGATCAACCGGCACCAACGAAAGCCCATAGAAAAGCTGTAATTGACTATGAGAATGGAGAATACCTGCGAGAGCAACAAGCATGGATCAAAGCCGGACAACCCTCTTGGTATGGACCTGCAAAGATTGCTATGAACAAAGCGGAGATAAGAAAAGCACATTTAAAATATTCTGTTAGTAGGACGGGAAACATGTACGTCGTTCAAGAAGCAAATTCGCTAGCTAGCGAAGGAACCAACGTTCTGTATTTTGGGAGGAGTATTGGAATTGGAGGGAGTCCCCACAGCGAGACGTCTTCAAGAATTAGAATATGGAGTAAAAATCCTCACGAGTCAATCCAACCAGCTGCTGGAGGAACACAAACGATTAGCAGAAATGCACGCATTAAGAACTATGCCTACAGACAGCCAACTTCAGCGAGACATATTACAAACACCTATGTCATTCCAGTCCACCAACAGATCACACGGTGCAGATCCAGTAACAATGGCTGCTTATGTGAGTGCAGCTGAGCCTTTCTTCTCTCTTCAATCACAAACAGCAGAGGAAGACGCACAACAACACAGACACGAAATGGAAGACAGACACGCAGAAGAAAGACGAAAGGCAGAAGAAGCCCATAAAGACATTGTTGCAGAAAGACTAAGGGAGGAAGATAAATACCAACAACGTCTGGCGGAAAGACGACAAGAAGATGTGAGATTCCGGGACATGATGGAAGACAGCCACCAGAACCAAAGTAGAGAACAACAAGAACAAAGAACTCGGGGATGGGAAGACTCTCAAAGAACACGCCGAACAAACTACTCTCCTGACGAACAAAATTACAGAGGACAAGGACATGGAGATGACAACGACGGTGCACATTCTGTAACCAGCAGACACTCAGTATACCCCGGAACACACACAGCAACAACAACAGGGTTTTGCAACACCCTCAGTGAAAAGCAGAGGCGACGAAATCAACCAACAACAAACTGCGACAGGGCCCATAGCTGCAAGACTCAGGAGTACCGCACATAGCGTCATGCCATTGATAGCGGCTGAAAAAGGAGGATTTCAATACCAATCATGGACTCACAGGGACATGGAAGCATTAGTGGGAAAACTACCTCCACTCATAAAAGGAGGTCAGAAGTGGGTGAATGATCTGGAGAGATACACAGCCCAAGACCACCTGTGCTTGGGAGACATGAGGGCCCTGCTCGGACGGATTGAAGGACGACTCGAAGCAAAAGCAATAGATTCCGAGACAAATTGCACGCACGACCCAGATGACACTCCATTCAACTACATCAGGTCGAATTATTGGGCTGCTATTCGTCACATCTACCCGACAACACGCAGTTTACATGCGCTCACCAGCTTGAAGAAGGAGCCGGGGGAAGACATGCATGCATTCTTGAAGAGATGTGAAGGAGTGTGGGAGGCTTGCACGGGAGAACGACATGATCTTTCTCCATCTGTTGAAATGGTGTGGAAGAACGCTGTCATTAAAGCCCTTCCCCTAGTAGTGCAGGCACGTCTGGAAGAAGTAGTGGGATTGGACACTAAACCTGCTGAAGAATGGAGACAACATCTCATTCACCACGATATCAGATACCAGGCAACAAAGACGGGACTTGATGAAGACGACAAAACCCTAGCAAGGAGATTCTTGAAGATACAAATAGCTGAGAAAGATACCGATGCTAATAAAAACAAGAAAGCGTCAGGGCAAATGGCAGCTACAGCAGAGAAGGCCATACTAACATAGACCGTAGTGCAGACACCGCCAACAGTTCAAGCTCAGGTAGTGCCAGAAAATCAGATGCAGAACCAAAAGAGAGGTAGAGGAGGTTTCCGAGGAAGATCCAGAGGCAGAGGAAGGGGTTTCCGGAATGAGGGATGTTACATATGCGGTCAGCTGGACCATTGGTTCAGAGATTGTCCGATACAACAAATGCAAAACCCACCACAAGCACTACAATGCGATCCTACACAATTTCAGCAGCCCCAGACGCAACAGTATTATCCCCAAGTACAGCAACCACCTGTGTATACTCCTGTCCAACTACAGTCACAAGCACCCACATACATGCCTACACGGTATCAACAGAGGGGAGGACCCAGTGGTGGCAGAGGATTCCAGGGACAACCAAGAGGAGGAGGGGTGCCAAACATGAACCAAATGCCTCTGACAGCTTGGAGAGGTCCGTACCAATGAGGAGGCCCAGAGGATCCAATCACAGGTGACGCAATTCCAGCCCAACATGAACCAATGTGAGATTGAGGGAGAGAAAGTGGAAATGATGGTGGACACAGGAGCCACAGCTTCCTGTTTGACTGGATTGAAAGGAAAACCACCTCCACTCTCAAAACACACCCTCAAAACAGTTGGATACTCGGGAAAAATTGATGTACAGAGATATACATTACCATTGTTCACAAAAATTGGGAAGTAACTCCTGCAACATCCTTTCCTCTATGCCCCAAACTGTCCCATAAATGTGATGGGAAGAGACCTGCTCGTAAAATCAGGAGCAAGAATTATATGCACACCAGATGGGCTGATTATCCAATTTCCAGGCCAAATACCACTCTACCAGACGTATGACGGACAACAGAGAATCATGATGATGGCAGCAAATCCAGAAAACGACGAAGAAAATGACACAACCACTGTGTACTGGAGCCGCCTGATCACCACTGAAATCGATACTCCACATGTCCAAAGAACTTACATGGCCTGGAAGCCATGGATACATACACTGGGACCCTATGGGCCCCTGCAAGATCCTCTACATTGTACGTATAATTATCTAAGGCGACCAGATGAAGAATATCAAGACGCGTGGATGGAAGATAAAGAGGGAAAGATGTAAGATTTGACTGTAGCAGACATCTACGTAGGACCGCAGGGTGTAGCAGTAGCGGTAAAACTCACACCAGAACAAAAACAATGGTACAATTTATCTGAAGAAGCTGTTCCTCATGTCACACTCGCCATGACCATTGGAGCTGAGTCCAGATCATTGGGTCCAATGATAAAGACTGCATTGAACACAGTATGGTTGGCGACAGAATCACCTTTTCTGTGGCGATCAACAGACCAGACGATGTGGAGGATTGGAAACAATAGCCAGGAACAAGGGCTATTGGAGAAGCAGGAATTGGACAGAGATCATGGACGAGAACACACAAACCATCCAGACACAGAATAAATGCTGATGCAGGTGCCTACACATCTTTGGACCACTGGAGACTATGATGTTGGATTAGTGAATCATGAAGTCTCAGTGGAGCTAGTTGACAATTACAAACCATGTTGGCGCCCGCAATACAAATTGAAGCAAGAACAAATAGATGAGATAGGAAACACTATTCAAGGATTGTTGCAAGCTGGAGTGATCAGACACACTGGCTCAAATTGGAATACTCCCATCTGGCCGGTACCAAAAGCTGGAAACAAGGGATGGAGAATGGTCCATGATCTAAGAGATGTCAACAATGTCACTAAAACTGCTAATATTCCTGTTCCCGATCCACATGTAGCATTACAAAATCTAAATCCAGGTCACAAATATTTCACAGTGATAGATCTAGCTAATGCATTGTTTTGCTTACCATTAGATCTATACTTCCAGGACATATTTGCTTTTACCTACCAAAGACAGCGATACACTTACAATCGGATGCCACAGTGTTACAAAGATAGTCCAGGATTATTTAACCGTGCTTTGAAACAAGATCTCAGTGCATTGCAACTACCGGAGGGAGTGACTCTGATACAGTATGTTGATGATTTACTTCTAGCCGGGCCAGATGCATCAACATGTCTGGCTGTGACACAACAATTGCTAATCCTACTGGCCAATGTAGGATACAAGGTGAAGAAAGAAAAAACACAAATCGCAAGGAGAACAGTTACATTCCTGGGAAGGATGATTTCCTCCAACAGTCTAACTCTGACACCAGCACAAAGGTCTTCCATCCTCTCTCAACCAAAGCCTGAAACAGTGCAACAGATGCTTGCGTTCCTGGGCCTGACAGGTTACAGCAGGACGTACATACCTGACTATGTGGATTTGACACAACCACTGAGACACATAATTGCAGAAGCAGGAAACAGAAATCTTAAAGCTACTCTCGAGTGGACAACGTTGGCCGAAGAAGCTTTCACAAAGACGAAGCAAGCCCTGAGTCAAGCGGCACACCTTTCCACTCCTGATTATGACGATGATTTTTGCCTTGATGTTTCTGAATCAGGTGGAATAGTCAATGGAGTCCTGTTTCAGAAAAAAGGGGGAGTGAGACAGGTACTGATGTACCATAGCTCAAAGTTAGACAATATAGAACTAGGCCAGACAGGATGTGCAAGACATCTAGCTGCACTAGCAAAAGTCATTGAGAAAACTGCACATGTGGTAATGTGCCAACCATTGAAAGTCAACACAGCCCATGGAGTAGTAGCATTTATAAATTCACAGGCATTCACATTTTCCCCAATCAGGAAAATCAAGATTCAGACCAGTCTGTTGAAACCACACATAACAGGACTGAGCACGGAAGAGCACACATGACTGTCAGTTCGTCTCCCAAAAGGATCTCAAGATAAGATCAGATTTAGAAACAGACCCTTTGGACCAACCAGACTCCACTCTCTACAGTGACGGCTGTTGTTACAAGGGAGATGACGGGAATGTGGCCTCCTATGCAGTAGTCCGGCAGGAGGGATACATATACATACCATAGAAGCAGAAATCATCTCCCAACCTGCTTCGGCCCAACTGGCAGAAGTAGTGGCACTCACCAAAGCCTTGGAGCATGCAGAGGGACAAAGAGTCAACATCTATACAGATTCAGCATATGCCTATGGAGCAGTGCATATAGACGGACCACAGTGGATCAGAAGAGGGTTCCTAATAGGGGTGGGCGATATTGAAAAATATAATATCACAATATTTTTCAAGCAGTATCACGATATTTTTTCATGTCGGTTATTATGGTTATTTTTCAAGTTACTTAACAGTACAACCACCTACAAGGTAACAAAAACTAAAATAAAAAGGAGTAACAGACCAAAATACCATTTCAAGCTGGTTTTAATTCTGCAATGAATCCCTGAATGAACAATTCAACAGGAATTGTGATATGGCTTCCTCAGTGTTCAAGTAGGTAGGCCTACACCCTACACAACAAACGTTAACACTGGTTTCTTCACCAAGTAAAGTGCACTTCTTGCTAAATAAAATAAAATATTCAAGGCACAGTTTCTCAGTATAAAAATTCACTTTCTGTTTTAGGTAGCACTTGATGTAACATCAATAAACATGAAAAGGAGAGCTTTAGAACATAACCAAGTAAAACATAAAACACCAATGAGGAAAAGTCAGTGCCAAACAATTAAAATGTAAACTTTAGACTTGAAGTGCAATCAAAGACTTTAACATAACTGAACATCCGTTTCCAAAGGGAAAAACAATATAAATACCTTATTGATAAAATAAAATATAAGCCAACAGAATCAACCAAGACAATAAATGAAGTGCAATACTGTCTGAATCCTGACTAGACAGCTTGGTTTTTACTAACCGTTATCAGTATTTAGTTACTTCGGCATCATTTTGAAACGTGTATTACAATTAAATCACGGTAAAATAGGTTAATTTTGTCGTAGTTGGTTTCCACTAGGGATGCTCCGATCGCCAATTTCGGGCCCGATCACCGATCGCCGGAATCAGTATCGGCCGATACCGATTGCCGATCCGATCGAGTGGGCGGGGCCTACATGGAAGATTTAAACATCACTTTAAATCTTCCATTTAAAATGATGTTTAAAACTCAGTTAATGGGGCTCATTTACTGGAGCTCCCACAAACAACAATCAACTTAATTATTACATTCAAATGATGTACATTATTCAAGTTTACATTCACTTTGGATAATAACACGGGAGAAATTAGCGGAAGCGCTCTCTTTTCCTCTCTCCCTCTCTCTCTCTCCCCTCTCTCCCTCTCCTGACAGCCTGTCAGTATCTCATGCAGCTCACTGATCCAGTAATGAGTGGCCCGACAATGAAGAATAAATATATTTATAATAACTAGTTTAGCTTGTTCCAGAGGTAGATAAAATAGCTAAGTGTGTTAGGTCTAACTCTTACGGTACGTCCACACAGCAGCTTTTCAAAAATCTTGGAGCTGGGCGTGTCTGAAAGCTTGGGGATTTTTTGCGAGCAACGCGACCAACAACCAATCACATGAATCTCCCGCCCCCGACATACAAAGCAAAAAACCCCGGGGATTTTATGCGAGCAATATATATATATAAACTCCCCAAACAGGCGAAAACTTACCAGTTTCACCCACTGTCTCTGCCACCTCCCTCCATGCCTGGTTCCTCCGGTTTGTATCCCGTTAATAGTTCTGGTCGTAAAGAACCGGGTGATTTGCTACCGTAATTTCTCGTTTGGAATATGAGGAAATGAACTGCGGTCTGGTTCTCCCTGTGTGTGTGTTTCGCTGCGCTTACCTGTCCGGCGGGCGGAGCTGCAGGATTTCTGCTTCACACACGTTGCATTCCGCTATTTTACTGTCTTTTTCGGACACCTTAAAATAATGCCAGACCGGTGAAGCCATTTTGGCGAGCTTGTTTTGCCGCACACAGAGAAAAGTGTCATGTATTTTACGTCATGCGATCGGCTCTCGCGATCGGCATGTTTAGAGAGCACCGATCGATCGGTAGAGAGTGAGTATCGGCCGATATCGATCGGTGACCGATCGATCGGAGCATCCCTAGTTTCCACCACAGTATTTACATGGATATAAGCCCCACCCCCTCTCCAGCGTGTCCTGTTTGAATGACAGGAGTAAACACAGCTGACAGCCGCGGTGAAACTCCAGCGGTTAGGGTGAGAATATTCGCTTCGCATCGTGTCCGTTGTGAACGCAGCATAACGCAGTTCAGAAACCACTGTTTTTACGCTTTTTAAGCAACTTCGAGATTTTAACAGTATCAGGGTTACGCAGGCCATGGTGGCCGTAGGACGTACAATTATTTTCGGGGCTTCACGGCCAGACCGAGGGGCAATGACGGCATGGCCGCCGTGAAAATCCTACCCTGGTGCACTCGCAGCACTCACATTCTATGACTGAGTGACTCTCTGTATCACGACAGATATGATATCTCTCAAAAGGCATATCGTGGAGACCTAATATCGTCACGACGATATATATCGTCATATCGCCCACCCCTAGTTCCTAACATCTGCTAAGACACCAGTAAAACATGCTGAAGCGCTACAACTCCTGCTAACATCTTTACTGTTGCCATCACAAGTGGCAGTAATGAAATGCAAAGGACATCAAACATTGAACAATGTGTATGAACAGAATCAATGGAGTCAGAAGGGAGCAAAGGAAGTAGATGGCCGGTGGAGAGCCCACGACGGCCGTTTAGTCGCACCTGCAAAGTTATGCCACCTGCTAATAGAACAATCACATGGTCCCACTCATGTAGGCAAAGCAAGAACAACAAAAGACATTGAACAACAGTGGTGGCATCCTTACATGAAGGACATGGATGAAAACTTCGTAAACGACTGTGACACGTGCAATGCATTCAATGTAAAAAAGCCATACAAGAGCCCAATGGGAAGATATCCAGTCCCAGAAGCCCCATTCAAAGACATTTGTATTGATTATACAGACATGGGAGCAGACAATGTAGTCAGAGGGTTTAGATATATGTTGGTAATGATTGATCGTTATACCAGATGGATTGAAGCCATTCCCTGTAAGAAAGAAGATGCAAAGACAGTCATTAAATGGCTCAAAACAGAACTCGTACCCCGCTATGGAGTGCCAAGGATAATAAGATCAGACAATGATTCACATTTTTCAAGCAAACACTTGGAGGAAGTAGAGTTATATTTTGGTATAATTCATAAGTTTGGGTCAGCATACCACCCACAATCTCAGGGTATCGTAGAAAGAGCAAATCGAACATTAAAAGGGAAAATTACAAAAGTCATTGTTGGCACAAACATGAAATGGGTCGATGCTTTGCCTTTGGCACTCATGTCAATGAGATCTTCTGAGGGTGCTAAAACACATCTTTCACCCCATGAGTTGTTAACTGGTAGGCCAATGCCTGGGCCTCCTAGAGAAGGAGGGAGTGGCCCAGTTTTAGACATCAGACACATTGAAGTGGATGAATATGTCAGGGCTCTGAGTAATATTATCCAAGTCTTGTCTACACAGGTTCAGAGAACTGCAGAGACACCAGACGAGACACCAGAAGAGACTCCTGTACGGCCAGGTGATTGGGTGAGGTTGAAAGTTCACAAAAGAAGGTGGGCTGAACCCAGGTGGACGGGACCGTGGGAAGTTGTTGAAAGAAAGAAAAAGGAGCAAATTGGCACCACCTGACACATTGTCGCCCTGCACCGGCACCTTCCAGAAAGCTCTCGGAAGTTAGGACTGATTTGGCAGAGCTGGAACAAAATGATGAATAAAAATCAAATCAAGAGATATTAAGATAGAAACAGCTCAAAAGACGAATTGTCTTTTGGTTTTATAGATTGAATACTAAAACGGAATACCCATTCTTGTTTTACATCTGAAACCTATTTTTGTTGTCCATTCAAAAAGAGTCCAATATTTTTGTCCTATTATTTTCTATATACTTCATCTTTGTACTCATCATTCTAAACTCTGCAACTGATATTGCACTCATTATTTTAAACTCTGAAACTGATATAACCATGGATAAAATTGATGAAGTGCCATTGAAAAAGTCAGAACAATTATGGGGCCCCCTAGGGATAAGAATTGTAATATCATTGTTAGTTGTGTTCATCACAATTGGCATTTTCCTGGTTGGGTGGGGGGTACAGCATCGTGAAGAACCCGAATCCATTTGTGCACTCGTAGAAAATGCCAATATCACTAACAAAACTTCAGCTGTGTTTAAGAGACTTCAGATTAACTATATCTACTACAATCAGCAGAGGTTCATAAACCACTCCATGGACGCGATGAGGGGACTACATGAGCAACTGGACAAGACCAGCCAGATGTCTTTGCAGAACAGAGTAGCCCTAGATATGTTGCTGGCAGAAAAAGGGGGTGTATGCAAAATGTTTGGAACATTATGTTGTACTTTCATCCCAAATAATACCTCACCTGATGGATCAGTAACCAAGGCTCTGAAGGGACTCACTACTTTGAGCATGGAGTTGGCAGACAACAGTGGGATAGAGAAAAACCCCCTCGGGATTTATTTGATGGTTGGCTGGGGAAGTACAAGGATTTCTTACTGAGTGGATGATGTCTATCTCAGGTGTGATCGTGATATTAGCACTGTCCTGTTGTTGTTGCTCAACATGCATCCGCGATTTAGCAAACCGACTGATTAATGGGGCCCTAAACCAGGAATACGCCAGGGGTCAATATCTCATGGGGGAACAATTTCAAATGCTAGCAGAACAGGACGACCCACCCCGTATACAGATATTGATGAAAATGATGAGTTAGTTTAAATGATGTTAAATTATATGGATGTTCAGAGATGAGATTGTTCAATGAATGTCCAGCTGATGTGATACTTTAAATGATGAAATCATGTGAAGAGTTAACAAACTAAAATGCTAAAATGGAGTGAATCTATTTCAATTTACTTTCATTTCAATTTACTTTACACTATTCCAAGATAGTTTATTTGTATTCTTTATTATTTTATACTATTCTAATATAGTAAATGTTGTGTTTTATAAATCGTTGCTATTCTAAAATAGTTTGTTTCTTTTGCATTTTGTAAAAACAAGTGCCTTAACACTGAGCGTGGTATGAGAACGGTTTCTGTGAAAGGAGGGAGAATGAAATGTTCTGATACCAAGCCATTGCTGCTATTTTGAAGAATGATATTGAATGTTAACACTAGAAGTTATGCACAAGGGAAAACTTTTATGTTTGAGCACAGTCAAAAGTATTTTTTGTATTTTTGTAAAGTTAAAGCTATTGAACCATTCCATTGTGATTGTATGTTTTTAATATGAGATATGTACAAGCCTTGTAATTTTATTAGCCTTAACATGAAGTAAAATTAAGTAACCCAAAATGTTAAACAGTAAGAGTAGTCATATTTCGTGAACCCTTTGAAGAGTAGTGTCACACCGGTGTGATCATTCTATAATACACCATTTAAGCCCGGGGGAGAAATGCTAACGCTAACGCTACATTAGCATCGGCGATCTTTTCTACTTCATGCTATCTGCAAAAATGGTTGACATTAAACATTAAAAAGATCAGGTAGTTCAGAGAGAATTTAAGGCAGGCAGGCAGCTTTGCATGACATTCTTCTGGACGTGTTTCATTGTGGTGATTGTGAGGGTCAGGGGCGTCACCTGGAAACATTCGGGGCTTAGCCCACAGTGGCGGCGCTACAGTCGAATTTTCTACTGCAAGACTCCCCACACGCACATACACAATTGCGCCATCTGGTGTCACAAACGTGTGCCTACATTAGCTTTGTTACGGAAATGGATTGTGGGAGATTCTCATAGCACGTGAGGATCTCTTGAGGGTAATGTGCCTGTATTATCTCAGTGGACAAAATGTATGTTTTTATTTTATAAGGACAATAACGTACTGTTGTGTTTGTTTAGTTTAATGTTAATTGTTTAATGCTCACAGTCACAGCAACATGTCTTTTGTGTGATTGGCTATTTGTTTTATATGATTTATCAACGTGATCATCAATAGCTAATCTGAGCACCAGAACCCAGCTCACGTGTCCTTTTATGCTGTCCATTGAAATGCAGGTATGTGAGTTTTGTACACCAGTTTATTTATGTTTAATGTTTCACATTGCTCCACATGATGCCTTGACTACAAAGTCTTCCATGTTTCTACGCTTCTTCCTCTGTGTCACAGTTTCGGGAATATCAAGATCATTGCACAGGGCCTTGGTCTTGTCATAGACCTCATGTGCTTTCTTGTTACTTCGGTAACTTTTCAGTGTGTTCTCAACTGCTGTTTTGTAATCTACTGCCTGCACCAAGTCAATTGTTTCTTTCTGCAGGTATTTGTGCAGGCCCTGAGTGGTTGAGAGCAGTATCTGGAACAGGACAAGCATGTCGATGGTACTGAAATTTCAAAGCTTGCTTTCCAGACCCTTTGCTAGAGGGGCTGAAAGGCTCCCTAAAGTCTTGATCAAAGCAGGGAGGTTTTTGACATGCCCAGCGAACAAGTTGTTTGTCCCCTACCTCTAGCTGTTTCTGAAATGTTTGCAATCTCTGATGGTGGACAAGAGATGTGGAGAAGAAAGAGTAGAGACACTCCAGTAGATCAACGCAGGTATGTGAGTTTTGTACACCAGTTTGTATAAGTTTAATGTTTCACATTGCTTGTGAAAAATATACTACCACTATACGATCACTGATGTTTTGTTGTTGACTGGACACTTATTTTGTAAAAGAGATAGCATGTGAGGATCTCTTAAGCAATGCAGCTCACGTGTCCTTTTTATACGCTGTCCATTGAAATGCAGGAAAGTAATCAGCTCTGAGTGATCTGTTGCCGAGGGGACACTACACCGGAGTTACATAAGCAGAGATAAAGTGCTATTTTGGGGGGAACTCACTTCCTCTGGGGTCCCCCAGGAAGATTTTTTTTAAATATTGAAGTTAAAAGCATCAATCTTGTGCACTTTGAGAGCAAAATTAAGAGATATGGATACATCTCTCAACACCCATATTTCAAAAATAAATCAAAGAATCAGAATCAGAAACGGGTTTAATATTTAAAAACACTTCATTTTCCAATTAAATCATAAACTATGTCAAATTATTAGAAGTTGTTAGTCATCAGATTAAACAGAAAAAAGGGATGGCAGGAGGAAATAATAATCCCTCATCACTTGCTGCTTCCCTCATCACTTGCTGTTTGCGGTTGAAATGATCTCTTTTGCTGGCCAAACATGCTGGATGGAAAGCAGTGATTTCTCACTTGCCTTGGCCCTGTATCTGCAGTCCCTAAATCAGTCATGTTACCCATTGACTCTTGTCTGTTCTGGTGTTCCTGTTCATTGTTGTTCTTGTCTGTTGTATCTCCTTCTTGTGTGTCCCTTTCTCCTGTTCCCCTTTCTTCATCCTCTACTCTGTTTGGCTCATCTGTGATGACTGTGTAGGTAAACACAAACAAGTATGTAAGTCAATCAGTTTCCAGCTCTGTCAAATAAATGAATTTCAAGATACACAAATGTGTCTTCATTAAAATGAGTGTCACCACACTGTCACAACATGTAATACTAACCAATTGAAAATAGTTACATTTACATTGGAAACCTCTTGTAGATATCACTGTTAAGAGTAGTTATCTGCCAATAGGACAGAATCATTCCTATACAAATGCAGTTTGAGTAATTTACTTAATATATTCACTTAACACTTTAATATAGTCATTTTCACTTAAAGGTGAGGTAGGTAAGTTTGAGAAACCGGCTCGAGATACACTTTTTGTTATATTCCATGGAATGCTCTTATCATCCCGATAGCAATGATTATCTTAAGTGCTTTGACAAAAAATCCATAAAAAAATGTCATCTGTGGAAGCCGTAGCACTGTAAAAAGCACGACCAATCATCTGAGCCGGCCCGGCTAAAATAACTGGATGGCCTACCTGCCTGTCAGCCTTCCATCGGGGCACAAACTTATCTCGTGCCCTCATTGGTCATGTTCGTGTGTGTTGGAGGAGGGGCTCTATAAGGAAGTGGCAGATTTTCTCCGGTTGTGTATTTTCAAATTCTAGCGATCTCGAGACGGTTTCTCAAACTTACCTACCCCACCTTTAATACTCTAATATAGTCATCTTTCTGCATTCAACACTAAGGAAAGCTGTACAATTTGACATGATAATGAGGAAAAAAGGCCTCCGACAATGCAGATAATTTTTTGATCATATCAATTTTAAGATGGGGGTCAAGGCTTAATATTTGGGAGCATAGTGTCCCTTGCCCCCTTTCAGGAGCCCCACTGGATTAGCTTTGATCTGAAATATTTGTATATAAAGCTTGTTAGCTGGCTGTCCATCTCATAATGTTCACATAGAAACTAGCTGTCAATAGGAAATATCAATCAGAAAAATGATAATTTCATGCAAAAATCTGTCACAAAAAGAGGTTGCACATTTAAATGCAGGTGTTGTTATGGCAACGTCAGTGGCCAAACAGCCACATTTACTGCTGCAAATACGTTCAAACTTGCTGTCGACACGTAAAGCAGTGGCAACTATGCCACCATTGCAGCTGACTTTTTCTCAGAAATACTGTCACATAACATCCATATATTTCAGTGCTAGGTTGATGCTTAGCTAAGCTAACTATGAAACACTTTAACTGACAGGACTCAGGATCAACTGTGTAATGTAAGGTAGCTTCTAGCTTCATGTCGAACACTGACAGACAGTAAGTCAACATTTCCCAGAGAGCTTTCTTTGAAATCACCAGGTAATGCAAAAAAACACAACATTTAGATTGTATGACAAAGTGTTTATTTAATATATCTGGCTAGCTAAAGCTACTTGCCAACGGTTTCGCTTACCCGCGCGATTCAAAGTAACGTCTAGAGATGGGAATTTGAAAGCAAATGTATATTCGAATATTCGACCCCCAAAAAAACGGTTAACCGGTTAACCGAAATGTACATATCCTATAAAAAAAAAATTGGGTAAAAAAAAATGTTTCAATTTTTTTTTCAGAATTAAAAAAAAAAAAATTACCCAATTTTTTTTCAGTAATTTTTGGAAACAAATACATACATGTTCAAATAAATGTAGAAACCAAGTCGAATTTGTCAAATGTATTGAACTGGCTATCACAGTTTGACAGCTATAGGCCTACAGCTTTCATGTGCGGAGGCAATTCACAATCAGCCCAGCTGTAGAGAAGACCCTCTCAGCTGGAACGGAGGTTGCGGGTATAGCAAGGTTTAGCATGTATATATAAGTTTAATTTGGCATAGTTTGACCTCTACACCGCACTCACTAACCTGGTCGAAATATTTCCACACATTACTCCTTTTTGACGCCATGTCTGTTGTGTAGGACTCTTCTTAGAGTGTAAATAATTACCAGACTATGACTGGTAAAATATGTTGAATACCGGCAAAAATCTCTCCAGTCAAAATGTCTATGTACTTTGCCGCCACACACGGTTGCCAAGCAGCGCTTATTGTTGTTTAGGCTGGCCACTCATGTGTTGACAGGGGGCGGGGGAGCACGCTCATGAACCTCGCAATGGCTGCGGAGCGCATTTGCGCCACATTTGGGCCTAAGATGAGGTTTGAATCTGCGTGATCTGCGTGTAGGGAGGGGCAGCAGCCATATCATTGGCTAGAACTAGCTAGATCTGATGGATTTGGACATAAACACGAGTGAAGTATAACCGGACGCGAGAGAGAGAGATCTGCACCTGCAGCTCTGCCCGCTATGAGGGACCGGTGAGCGGAGCAAAACACACCTTTAGACATCAACTAACACATTTAGCTATGGCACTGTCGTATATATACATTGAATTATTCAATTTGATAATATGTAATCAACTTAGGCATCACTCCCAAAAAACAAAAACAAAAATTAATAAAAATATTCATAACTCATATTCGAAAACATGAATAATTATTCGAATACCTGAATAATTTCGAATATTCGATTAATCGTTCCCATCCCTAACGTCAACGTAGCTATAATTTATGCTTTGCTTACATGTTGACATAACATATTTACATACCTTGTTCACCTGGCTCAGGTGGTGGCTCTGGGGTTGTTGTGTGAGCCACCACTTGAGAATTGCCGTCTTTTTTATAAAAAAAATGTCTAATGTCCATCTTCAGAAACTCCGCGTCCGCGGCTGAAAGTTTAAAGTGTAAACAGTAAACACTGTCACAGAGGAGAGGTACGTACCTGTCAGCCAATAAAACACGTTTATTTCCATGCAACTCTCTGATTGGTCTGGTGGTGTCTTGCCTCTGTTGCATTCACTGAACACGGGAAATTACAATCCTGCCGTCCTCTAGATAAAGTACGGTTAATGTATTATATTATTGAGGGAGAATTTGTCCGGGGCTAAAGAAAAAACATCCGGGCTAAAGCCCCGGATGCCTACCCCAGGCGACGCCCCTGGTGAGGGTAGTCAATCCCTTTTTTGACAAGACAGCAGGGTTGCCAACTTTGGGTACCTGGCTGGAGTGAGATTTTGATATCATGGGTTTAATTACACATATGCGCACTAAATGACTGCTATCGTGTCAGTAGCGGGACCTTAGCATATACTGTATATAGGATATATATATACAATATATACCAATCCACAATATTGGACACAGACTATAAAGGGCACAACGTTTCATTCACTAATGAAAGTCAAACACATGTTTGTTTCCACTGTTTTATTGTGTGCCTGTCGCGATAAGCAATTAATTGACTTATCGTACGATAAATAAAAATGAACTCGATACATTGCCATTGAGGATGTGACTAGCAGTTTGAAAGGATGTACTTGAATTATTATTATATATTATCATTAGGTCAGTGGTCTAAAATGGTCATACAACGGTGCTGACAATATTATCGTTTATCGCAATCATTTCCGGGAAAATGTATCCAACAAAATTAATTATCGTGAGAGGCCTATACATGAAACACACACACAAACAAATCTACAGACTTACTCCAAACCGCCAAATATATTAATTAACGCACTCTCACTCTCATATACTCTTTGACTCTATTTTGGCCTAGTAGAACAATAAGCAGCAGACTTTTACTTTTCATTTCTACTGGATCTTAGATCTGCGCATGCGCAATACGGGCCGGATTGACCAACCGGCTCCCACTGCTCTGCTGTCTGTTAACGTTGTTAAGAGTGGTGGGGTCGGGGAGGGAGCGGATCGACAGCTTGAGCAGCTGTCAACTCAACATTGTAAATAACCAACCAAAAACGATCGCCGGTTCATCTTGTTTTTGGCATGAGAATAGTTTGGGCAGCGTGAGAGCGTGTGTCACACGCCAGATGCGTGAGAGTTGGCAACTCTGAAGACAGTAGTGACGGCCATCTTGGTGACATGTGTTGTTGTGCAAGAGATGTAGTTCATTGAGAGTTTCACACAAAAATTGTTGTTACTTCACAGTTTTACGACACATTTTTTTAGTTTTTAAATTGACAAACATCATATGTGTAATTCGTGGCACAATTCAAACGGGATGGAAAGATAATCTTTCTCTCTCAGTCTCCATTGACTTCAATACATATATTTTCAGAAATAAGGTCCCATGGAGGTCCACCAGAAGGGGAGGGACTTCGCCACTCTATAGAGCGAAATGAGGAATGGCTAAAATGCAGGATCTGTTTGGTATTTTGAAAAAAAAAACTATATTTATATACTTTATATAGGTATGGCCCTACAACATATTGTTCAAATATAGCATGATAGGTCCACTTTAAATATAAAAAAGAAAAATCCTGCCTGTTGTTTGATAAATCGGAAGTGGATGTTTTCATATGGATGGGAGCCTACTTGGTGCTCATGTTTCTGTTTGTTACATTCACCCGTTTTGACATTTACTGTTAACACATTGCAAGTTTATTGCTGAAGATTGGTGCTTAATCATCATCATTGGTGATTAGTGATTTCAACTCAGATGTGAATGTTTTCATAAAGATGGCTGCTTTCTTTTAAATGTTGCTATGCACTTTGATGTAATAAAATTACAGACCCGTTGGAAATGTTGATGTGATGTCATAATTGCAATTAATGATAATCTTAATGTGGATTTGGCACACTGATCACATTTTTTTTAAATGGCACTTCATATCAAAAAGGTTGCTAACCCCTGCTCTAGTGTTACATAATGATGTCACTATCTTAATGAAGTAAAGAAAGGAGTCTAATTGAGGCGTTGCAGGCAGGGGGGAGGGTAATGGGGTTGTGGTAGATAAACTCCCTCTGGAGGGACCTTTTAGCCTTTGCAGACCATTTACATGCATTAAAACCTATATAACACACTACAACAAAGTTAAAACCCAAAAAAGCTTAATAGGGCCTCTTTAGGTATATTTTTATATTATTAAAATGTGTACATTGTTGAAGATGTGTGAGAGTAATGACTTAAGAGGGTTGGTCTGTTAATTTGACTCCTACATAAACCACAATGGACAGACAAGAGCTCTAACTCCTGTGGCAGTGGTGTGTGTTGGACTACAACCACCTCTGTTTCTATTTCCCTCAAATTCTCACTCGCACACATTCCACTGGTGTTTTTCTTCCCCTGCCCAACATGTTATAGTTAATCCTTTCTGGGTTATCTCCCCAGCACAGACTCACCATGAATGTGCATGTGTGTTTGCGTTAAATGAAGATTTATATGCATTAGCAGTTATGGTGTTTTTTCCTCCTAAAAACCTAGGGATTTACATACCAGTGCATGTGCCCTGAGTACGTGTTCAAATGTGAAGGCCGAACAAATCACCTGCGACAGCCAAAGAAAAGCTGGGGACTAAAGCGTTGGTGAGTGGATTTCTGACGCTTTCATCCAGCCCCTTTTCCCACCACCCTTTCTGCTAACATTTCCATCAGCTGCGAAGGAAGTGGCGGTCATGGATTTTTGTTTGGCTTAGGAGCATGGCATTTCTGAAAAGGGTGACAATCAATAAATTAAGTCTCTTTCAATGCCAAAGTGCCTCTTTGGAGCATATTTTTCTTCCTCGCATGCCAACATTCTGTACATTCCACTCGGCTATTTTTGCTGCAGTCTCACTGTCACAATGAAGATATAAAGTCCACAGGCAGAGGATGGAACCTGAAAAACTAATGTGACAGTGGGATTTATTGCATCTTAATTATTTAAAAGTGTGCGAGCAATATTGAATGAGAAGTAGCTAGAAGGTGAGGGCAAGGGACTGCGAAGGAAAGAAAGAAGCAGCATGACAAACCGTCAGTTTGTCAAGTGAAGAATGTTGTGTTAATAAATCTTGTAAAATAACACAAGGGAACCACATTAATCAAACATAATTTATTTGAATTTCTGAGAAAAAGGGAAAAAATACCTGGAATTAACATGCTATTTTGTATCCACTAACCTAATAATGATAATCCAGGTAATAACCTGATCCCTGGCTTTTGAAACAGAATTGGTTTTATTACCAACTAGCTTTGCACATACAAGGAATTTGCTTTGGTATATTATGTTTTTTGGGTCTATTTATTGAACTTTGTTATACACATGCATGCATTGTACCGATGCATACACATGCCATGAAAAGTAATGGTGACTACGTTCATTAGTATTTAAGCGATACCATTCCCCTAAAATAAAGGCTTTAGATTCTCTCTTAACTGTATGTCATCATTGATTTCTCCCTCCCAATATAGTCAAAATGGCGGGGAGCAGGGGTATTGGAGAAGAAACAAAGGAGGAAAGTCAATACACGGGAAGACACGCAATGGTTTCAAATACTGACTTTGATGATAACAGAAGTTGATTCTGAGGTATGTTTTTGTACTGGGAAAAAGTTGGTATGTGAGAGAGAAACAAGTCTTAGAGCGGCAAGCACGGAACCAGCAACTACACGGCTCCCGCGGGTAATTCAATATAGATTATAATTGTGAGAAATGTCTCCAGACAAACACGCTCTCTTCTCTTTCACTGATACACACAGCACAGATGCCTCCTTCTCTATTACTCTGTGTCCCTGGCAGCTGAAGTGGAGTGAAGTAACTCCACTGTGTGTGTCTGTAGATTCAGAAGCTCTTCTATTCAACAGTCACAAGTCCTTTTAATTAATAAATACATGCTCTTAGATAGTGATTGCTGAGTTAATGTCTGCTGTGCCAGTACAAGTCAAACCAAGGCTAAAAGTCAAGACTGTATAAATAGGGCAATAAACAAATGCTATGAATAAGAAGTGAATATGTGGAAATATATTGTTTCGCTCAGATAAGACCTTGAGAGATCCGATTGGTTTCTAATTTATATCAATATTGCAATTTCTGTTATTTTTTTCCTTCATTGCCTGAACATGCCACTAGCTAAAAGTACATTTTAGTCAAGCACTGTATAATTCTAAGGTACTTGTATCATATATTTAAATGGTTATTTGACTTCTACAGTATTTAATATCTAAAGGACAATTCAATTACGACGTTTTTCTTATAGTTTAAGCCTTATAGATTGTTTTTCTTCCGTATCATGACATCACTATGTACCACTTATGTTGGCTCGCCATCGAACACATTGTACGTTATTTGCTAGTGGGCAGGACATCTCTAAGCAGTTGACCAATTACAACAGAGCAAACCTGCTGACCAATCAGAGGTTTCAGACAGAGGGTGAAAAGAGGTGCTGCAGCACAGGCAGTATGAGAAAAATAAAGAGCTTTTTGAACATTAAAGCATGGAAATCAGAATTACATTAAATGTATTTGTTCCACAGAGGGGACATTTACGATTGTCACAGCAAATACCTAAAGACAGCTTACTATCTCTCAAGAAACATATACAAGATTACAGATACTTCAATGCTTATCACAAGGACCCTAACCAAATTCCTAGGGATTACTCTTGGAGACATTTATAACATAGGTCTAGTCGTTCTTATACATTTTAACACAAAATGTACATTATATTTGTAAGTATATATAGTTATTTTGTAGTTTAACTTTTGATGGCAGGACTTCAACTTGTAACAGAAAACTTCTACCCAGTTGTTTATTTTCTCTTTATACACATATCTGAACACTTCTATCACTACTGCAGGGGGTTGGGTAGGTAACCATTTAGAATAAGATTTCACTTCATCCATCACAGATTGCGGATTAGGTGAAGGAAGAGAAATGTGGTGTTTCCTTTGTGGAGTAGGAATAGTTACAATAACATGCATCAAAAAGCTGTTTTTGTTTTGGAACCCCATACCATACTAATGCAAGACAATTTTTCTTCAGAATGACAAACCTGAAAAACAGAAATAATGAGCCCTGAACAAGATTTCACTGTACCGTGCAAAGACATAAAACCAGGTCTATAAATCGATCAGAAGATCCCTTCAGTGTTTGTACTAAGGGCTTTCTATTAATAATAATAATAATAATGGGTTTCATTTATAAATCACTTAAAATCCTGAAGTGCTACAAGCAGTGAGCATGAACAGTATAAAAACATTACACAACACGGTAGAATTAATAAAAAGCAATAAAAAACAAACAATGATGACGATGAGGAGAGCATTGCAGTAGTCCAGCCTGGAGGAGACAAAGGCATGGACCAGCTTCTCGGCGTCAGAGTGAGTGTGGGGCGGAGTTTGGCGATGTTCCTGAGGTGATAAAAAGAGTTCTTGCACAGCTGTTTAATGTGAGCCTCAAAGGTCAGATGGGCGTCCATTTTCACACCCAGGTTGGTGACTATTGAGGAGAGGGTAATTTCCTGGTGATGGTGGATGACCGAACCTGGTGTGGGGTGCCAACTATAATTGTCAAGTTGTGATTGGGTTTGATTGATTGACTTCTGCCTAAACTTGAAAAATGGCTTGATTCTTTCCAAAAGGATAACTCAGACTTGAATCTTTTCCTCTTTATTTGAGTGATGCAGATTCCTTTTTGCTTCATTCAGCTTATTGTTAGCCTCTTGATACTAATTTAGTCATTTAGGTTGAAAACCTTTAACACAAAACATATTTTCATTCATTTTAGGCAAACAAACATTTCAATAAAAAACATGCCATCCTTTAACAAGCACTTTCTTTCCTGCTCCATAATCAAGTTTACAATTAAACTTAACATCTAATCAAAAGTAACTGCATCTCAACAAAGTAAATTATATTCCAGCATCTTATGTTAGCTTCTTACTTAATAAGACTAGAAATAATAATACATGTAATCAAACATGGTTAAACCAGACTAATACATCCAGAAATATTCACCAGCAGCGTCTTTGGTCGAATCCCTGAATCTCCTCTCCTCTCTCACAGCAAATTGTTTGTCCTCTGCTGAGAGTGTGTTCCCAGGTGTGTTGCATTTAGCTCATTAAATAGGAGACGGAGGCCCAATCCCAAACCACTCCCTCGACCCTACCCCTCCGTGATGGAGTGAACTCCGTCTGTAGCCACACTCGCAGCTCAACGAGGCTCCCTCCTGTCAGATGGAGGGAGTAAATACAGCAGCAAGCTTTGGGACGGCCTCCCCTCTCTCCGGCAGAAACAGGAAATGCTGTAACTGTGTGTAACAACGGTTTCAAATAAGCATCTCTTAGACAAAAAGTTTAAATGAATAACTCAAATAAAACTCCAAACATCTTTCATTGTGTTTCAAAGCTCTTTTAGTTTTAAACCTGATGTTTAAAAGCTTCTTAGTTTTTGCAACGGTCTGTAAATATACACAACTTTATAATAAAATGCACACATTTACCTTTTTCTAGACTAAACACAGGTATGATCATAAGTTAAAAACATATGAGGTTATCATGAGGTTGTTAACATCGCAATTTATCAGTGGATGTTTGCTGGAACTACTTGTAAACAGCGTGTTTCCTGACGGACACACACAGCGTGACTCCGGTCAGGTAGAGACCGGTCTCAAGTCAGCACCGCTGCAGACTCGCTGTTTGAGGGCTTGATAGCCCACTCCCCCTCCACACTCGTTGCTTTGGAACCGCCCTCAATATGGCGGACCCTCCGCGTGAACGCGCAAACGGAGTGGTAGGGTGTAGGGGGCGGTTTGGGAATGGGCCTCACTCTTCCTTTGAGCCACATTCTCAGTGGAATCACAGACCCTAGGCTCCCTGTCTCCACCTGCTGGACTGGAGCCAGATGTTGAATTGCACTTGGGGCTCTGACAAAACACCTCCCACTAGAGCTCCTGGTTCCTGAACCCAAGGAGCTCACACCAGTTATTCACCTTCAAATCACGCCTGTTCTTCCACGGGAAGTAAGATGACATCCCTATGAAGAATAGTGGCAGGGATCTTGCTTGGATGTCCCTTGTACCCTCCACAGACTTCATTCTTCATAACTGGGACTGGGTAGCTGGGAAAGGTTCTCACATTTACATCCCTTACGATGCCTTTTCCATCAGTATTTACACTGACCACTCTCACCAGTTTGTAATGTCCTCTCAGGGCATTTTGGTCAGCTAGCCACACCACATCTCCCACTGCTACATCTCGATTCCTTGTGTGCCATATTACTTCCAACTTTGATTCTGCCCTAGGCTGGTCCTTAATCTCCAGCCACTTCCTTGCAGCTCTCCACACCCAGGCTATGACACCGACACGTTTTTGAAGGCTGCAGAATCTTTTCACCTCCACAGGATCCTTCACTGTCTTTCCTGTGAGATTTCTGGTAGGAGTCTGATCGGCTCTAGGTTTCTCCCATTGGCTCTTCCTTTTTCTGTTTCCCTGTGGGTCTTCTAGGCCATCTCTTTGATTTATTTCGGCTTGAGCTCTTGTTATGGCTGCTGAGAATGCCTTCCTCTGGAGCTTGTCCACACTCTCTCTGGCTTGCGCTGCCACCTCTCCAGCTGATCTTATTGGCCACTCCTCCACTCTGTACCCAATTCCCAGGGCTTTGTTGTCCTCCTCTCTCATCTGATTTGGGAGGATGAGAGTTTTACTTGCAGCTGTTGCTTTTTCTCCTCCCAGGAGCGCTGCTGCAGTTTCTTGCCTCCCACTTTGACCAGACCGGACCCATGGTTTGAGGCATAAGCCACCAGCTCTTTCGACCATTTTGTGCACTTGGGCTTTATCTACAGCTTGCCCCTCAGGCTCCCGCTTCTGCTGTTTTCCTGTCTTCAGGACTGTGGCCTCCACAGCACGTTTGTTGTTGGGGAGAGAAGTGGGGTCTTCAGTCCAGAGATATTTTGCATCCCAGTGTGGTGATGCAATATGAGAATCCTGCCTGACGTAGGTTATGCCTGCCTTTATTGTATCCAGCTCTCTCTCCTCCGCCAGGGTAATCTCTTTACCTCCTGGTTGGCAATTTCCACACCGACATCCTCCACACTTAGGCTCACAGGCTGCTCCAATGCTGTCCCACCTCCACCATTCCAGGAACTCACGATTCGTTGCAGCTGTGACCTTTACTTCAGTCATATCTTCCTTCTGCAACTGTGCTGGTTTGTCTTTTGGAAGCTTTATCTCCTCATACCTGACTGCAGCTGTTCTCATGGAGCGAGCAAAGTGTGTGTTGGACCTGTGTGCCGCCACTTCAATCTCCTCAAACAGTTCTGGGTGTGCCCCGCCTACTGTTTTTCCCAGTGGACTTTCCCACAAACCAAGGTCTCCACCCACCTTCACTCTTTGTGGAGCAAGTCTTCCTTCCCTGTGGCTTATGAGGAGCTCAACTTCTTCTGGCCTCTTTAATTCTTCGGGCTTGACCTCTGGGAAGAACTTCTGCAGTTTTTCAGGACTGATGACTTTATGCACTTTGGCGATCTCCCTTAGGCCATAGCAGACAAGTCCATGTGCCTTCTCTGTCCCTTTAGGAGTATTGACTTCTTCTGGCCTCTTTAATTTGTCGGGCTTGACCTCTGGGAAGAACTTCTGCAGTTTCTCCGCTGCAATCCTGCGTGCGGTAACAAATTCAACATGCCTCATCTCAAGTCTCTTCTTGGTTGCTTTGAGGTCCTTGACTCTGCTAGCTAGATCTGATTTCGCCATTATGAGTATCCAGCACTCCCAAGCTGCCATCACTCTGGTGGCCTCCTTCATACGCCTCTCTAGAATGGTCAGGAGCACCCCGTAGCCTTCCAGGTTGGTTCCTTCCACAGGCACATTCCCAGCTTGTTCACTGGCTTCTTCTGCTTCCTCAATTGCAGTGATGAGCTCATATCGGCCATATCTGGATCTGGATCTTGAATAAGGCCTCTCACCTCTTCCAGTCTGGCTTCAGCCTCCTCTGCAGTCCTTCCAACGTCAGCCTCTTCCCGCTTTGCAAGAGCTTCTTCTTCCTTTCCTTCGGCCTTTTGAGCCTCTGCCTGCAACCCAGCCATGCAGTCCTCATTTGCTTCAAGAACCTTTTTTAATCCCTCTTTCAGCTTGGTGAATTCCTCCCTTAGCTCTGCTTCGACCATTCTACATGCTTCTCTGTTGAGGTAGTTGGCCTGCCTGGTGAAGTTGCTTTTTGCACTTGTTCTTGCTTTCTTGAGCTCTTTAACCGTCTTCCCCAGGATTTCTTCCGTCATTTTGAGCTAATGGAAATCCACAGTTTCCCTTCTCTGCGTCAACAGCTTTCTCTGGACATCTGAAGCCTTTTATCCTCTGGCCCAGGCTGCTCCGCTTGGTTTTCAACTGTCAAGTTGTGATTGGGTTTGATTGATTGACTCCTGCCTAAACTTGAAAAATGGCTTGATTCTTTCCAAAAGGACACATGGGACAACTCAGACTTGAATCTTTTCCTATTTATTTGAGTGATGCAGATTCCTTTTTGCTTCATTCAGCTTATTGTTAGCCTCTTGATACTAATTTAGTCATTTAGGTTGAAAACCTTTAACACAAAACATATTTTCATTCATTTTAGGCAAACAAACATTTCAATAAAAAACATGCCATCCTTTAACAAGCACTTTCTTTCCTGCTCCATAATCAAGTTTACAATTAAACTTAACATCTAATCAAAAGTAACTGCATCTCAACAAAGTAAATTATATTCCAGCATCTTATGTTAGCTTCTTACTTAATAAGACTAGAAATAATAATACATGTAATCAAACATGGTTAAACCAGACTAATACATCCACAAATATTCACCAGCAGCGTCTTTGGTCGAATCCCTGAGTCTCCTCTCCTCTCTCACAGCAAATTGTTTGTCCTCTGCTGAGAGTGTGTTCCCAGGTGTGTTGCATTTAGCTCATTAAATAGGAGACTCACTCTTCCTTCGAGCCACATTCTCAGTAGAATCACAGACCCTAGGCTCCCTGTCTCCACCTGCTGGACTGGAGCCAGATGTTGAATTGCACTTGGGGCTCTGACAAAACAATAATGGCTTCGGTCTTGGAGCTGTTGAGTTTCAGGAAGTTTTGCTTCATCCACGCCTGTATCTCCTCCAGGCAGGCAGTGAGTGTGGGTGAAGGCAGGGCTACAGATGAGGTAGGGTTGATCCTGAGGTACAGTTGGGTGTCATCAGCGTAACAATGGAATGATACTCCATGTCAGCTGATGATAGAGCCAAGGGGGAGCATGTAGAGTGTGAAAAGGGTGGGGCCGAGAACTGATCCTTTAGGGACACCACAGGTGACGTCGTGGGTACCCGACTCTGCCTCGCCCAAGGAGACGTACTCTGTTCTCCCGGTGAGGTATGATCTGAACCAGTCAAGGGGAGAGTCAGAGAGTCCGATGGTGGAGTGTAGACGATGAAGGAGGATGCCGTGATCGACAGTGTCGAAAGCTGCAGTGAGATCGAGGAGGATGAGGAGAGAGGGAGAGCCAGCATCAGCCGTCATCAGCAGGTAGTTGGTGACCCTGACCAGGGCAGTTTCTGTGCTGTGGCCTGAGCGGAAACCAGACTGGAACTGTCTGAGCAGCAACTAGTTTTTCCAGCAGCTTTGAGAGAAAAGGAAGGTTGGAAATGGGTCTGTAGTTGGCCAGGACTCCTGGGTCAAGGGAGGTTTTTTTGAGATGAGGTTTGATGACTGCGGTTTTTAGGGCAGAGGGGACATGGCCAGCCTGGAGAGAGAGGTTTACGATCTTAGTGATCATGGGGCTCATGGTACAGATGTACGATTTCACCAGAGTTGACGGAAGGGGGTCCAGGACACAGGTGGAGGGCTTCATCCTCCTAACGATGCCCTCAACCTCTCGCTGAGAGATGTCCGTGAAACAGCGAAGAGGCAGGGTTGTCCCAGGCTGTGGGTCAGCAGTTGGAACTGAAGGTGCAGAGGGGCTAGATAGGATGGAGCGGATGGTGTCAACTTTGTTTATGAAGAAGGCGGCGAAGTTGCAACACTGCTTCTCAGTGGAGTCGGAGAGTAGAGGACTTTGGGATTTGAGGAGGTGGTTTATGGTGGAGAAGAGTTGCTTGGAGTTTCCAGTACTGTTGTTGATGATGGAGGAGTAGTACTGGGACCGTGCATCTCTGAGGGACTGTGCGTAAGCCTTCTGGTGTTCACGGTAGGCTTACCGGTGAACAGTGAGTCCTGAGGCCTTGAGCCGCCGCTCAAGGACACTCCCAGCTGTCTTCATTCTCCGCAGCTCGCCGGTGTACCAAGGGGCTGAGTGCAAGAAGGTGACCATCCTGGTTTTGAGGGGGGCGTGCAGATCAAGGAGACTGTTAAGGGACTGGTTGTAATATGCCACTGACTCATTTACTGATGAGAAGTTGGCTGGAGAAAGATGCTGGAGGTCCAGGGTCATGGTGTCCGGGTTGATGTTCCTCAGGTTCCTGAAGCGGATTTGGCGTTTGGGCTTGGGACTGTGGGGACTGGGAAAACAGCTCCATAGAGATGGTCTTGTGGTCAGACACCCCCAGGTCATACACTAGCAGATTGCTGATGGGGGCGGAGTTTGTGATGACCAGGTCGAGCGCGTGGCCCTTGGCGTGTGTGGGGACATCAACATGCTGTGTGAGATTGAGGCAGTCCAGAAGTAGCAGAAACTCAGTGGCAAAGTTGCAGGAGGGGGAGTCGACGTGAATATTAATATCTCCAAGTATGATAATATTGGCAGAGGTTGTGCATAGCGTAGTGAGAAGGTCTTGTATCTCTGGGATGAAAGCTGAATTGGGTTTGGGTGGCCGGTAGATCAGAAGTATTGTCAGGGGGAAGGGGGGTTTACATTTAAATGCAAGGCATTCAAAAGAGGACAATGGGCTAGTTGCACAAGATGGCGTCTATCAACTTCCGGCGGCTGGGTGTGCGGTTGTAAACTTCCGGTCTACAGTAGAGCGGTAGAGGGAAGAGCGATAGATAGCGTATAGATAGCGAGAGAGATAGCGTATAGATATTATATAGGCACTATTTTACACTCGATGTCTCCAAGACCTACCGAAGGTTAACATCAGTGATGTACATCGGCTGGTACAAGCG